>NW_004524757.1:4143027-4145915 GCF_000260255.1 Octodon degus
AGAATCAGATACTCAAAAGTTGTTTGGAATGGAACTCAAGCCAAAGCACTCTACAAGTTTGTGCCAAGCATGGGCATAGGCATCGATCTGCTGCTGTTTTCTGTGAGATCACTCTGGGAACAGAACCCCAAAGTGTCCTTGAGATCATGGCATCTGGCATTGTACTGAACGACCACTGGCACTTTGTACAGTACCTGCAAGAGTCCTCAAGTTTCGCTTGGGGCCTACAAATTCAGTCATTCTCCCGAGAGGCAGGAACAAGTGGAAGACTCCAATCTGATCTTTCACTATGTAGAAATTGTACAGTCTGTACAATTTCTCTGCAATATTTTTCATTGTATGAGTTTGCAGTCGATACTGAACCTCATGGAGGTGTATCTTACATGAATAATGCATCTTATTTGTTTTCTCTCCCTTTACTTCACCATTTTAAAAGCTGTGTTTCCTTCTTTTCCCTTAATTTTTCTTGCCCTGTAAAACCTTGTTCCTTCCTTCCTCTTTCCTCACACCTCTGGTTCTCATTGTTATTCAGCATGTTATTTATTCTTCCTTCCAAATATTTTTCTTCAACTAGCTCCAAGTTTATAGTTTGGAGTTGCCACACAAGAGAAACAATGTATTTGAACTGGTGTGACATATTTATTTCACATCAGATATGGACTCAAGTTGCATCCATTAACGTAAGATATTGTCTGTTTATCATTATTTTTGGCAGCGTATTCCTTCATTGTACATAAACACCATATTTTGTGTATTTGTTCATTTGTTGATGTGCATATGAGCTTTTCACAACAGGAAACTTAAGGTTTCTAAATCATGGAAGCATTCTCTGTAGATCTGAACTGCTCAGCTACTGTCTTCCCAGTTCCTAGACATCTACTTTTGAAACAGTGGTTTGGTCACCCACAGTTGGAATTTTCTAATGTGTTCATACCAAACCTTGGAGAAGCTGAACTGCTATTGCTGAGCATTCTGCTCTTCTACAGCACTGAAGAACTGAATGGAGCCCACACCCATAAAATCTGACCCCACATATCCCGGCTTCCCTTGCTATCAGGGTGGAGGTTACTTGTGTGAGGTTGCATAGGAACTGTTCACATGTGTCCCAGTGTTGTGAGTTGAGAGAAATCAAGGAGTTCAGTACCTTGGTCCAAGCAGAGACCACAAGTCAGCAGAGGGATCTATATATGGTCAGTAATGGGAGGACCCCAGGAGATGACAGACCAATGTATAGACTTTGCTGAGGACAGTGAGTGCCTGCAGCCAGGAACCAGCAAACTCACAGGCTTTCTGCTGAGCAGGTCATGTCTGACAAGTTCTGATGAACTGGAATACATTCAACTTGGTCGAGGAAGATGGTCTTCAGGGTGTGAAGGTCTTCCTCTCACAAAGGGGAAACCCTTCACTTCAGGTTTTGGGGATTGAGGGAAGGCAGGCTCTGACATGAGGATTCTGGAGAAATAACAGAAACATACATGGGATTGCTCATTTATGTTCCCATTGCTAAGACTCAGTATTTGTCATCTGATATTTCTTGGGAGAGAACATAATTTTTGGTTACAATTTATAGAGTTTCCAGTGCATATTCATTCAATCAGCTCTGAGGCAAAACAGCAGAGAGAAGTCATATTGGGAGGAAATTGGCTTGCACACGTCCTCCAGGAAGCACAGGGTGAAGGGGGAGCATGGAAGAAAAGTATAACCTTCTTGTCACACGCAGTAACCCTTGTGTTGCTAAAAGCCCCACCTATACCATCCTCTCAGCTCTTATCCCCTGTAACATGGGTACCATCCAACCAAACTGCCTATGATCACTACAAATTAGGGAGAAAATCCAGAATAATGCTATAATAAGTGTCTTGAATCACAGAAGGGATGGGCACAGGTCCTGCTGCCAGAACAGAATTCCTCATGACGGACTGACATGGTGGATGTCTGCTCACTTCCTTTGAGAGTCTTGGTGCTTGCAGGGAGACAAAGGAGTAGATTTGAACTGGTATCTCAAGGTTGGCACAGAGAACTCTATGTGGTCAGGAAACACAAAAGTGGCTGAGCCTGTACCACAAGTGAAGAGAACAACCCTAAGGGATGAATTAGGTATCTGTTGACTGAATATGTCCAGGAAGATGGTTTTCTGACATTGTGACCCTGCTTCTTGTCACGCCAGGTAGCTTACCATGGCTATCAGGCTAAGCCTGCTTTCTTACTTCTGCTCATTGGTCTCAATGGGGTGAAGGGCTTAGTACAAGGGATGTGAAATCAAGACCACAGACTTAGGATCCCAGCATCTCTCAATGGTCCAGGTGAAACCGAGGGGATGCACTCACCTGAATAGGAAGCATGCGGTCCTCAACTAGTCACTGTTTTCAACTGAAGACAGATCCAGCAAACATGGGTGACTCCAGTCTCCCCACATTTTCCTTGAGTGTGTTACTCCAGTATTGCTGTGTTTTCTACAAGGTATTACCAAGTCATTGCAGAGGGCATCCTAGACATAACCGTTCCTCAAGGTAAAGATGGGACACTTTACCATTCCTTGGACACATGGACACCATGGGATTTTGAGAATTTCACCTGTTGTCCTAAAGGAGCTGATGCCACAGATGGTGTCCATGTAGCACTTTTATTCACTATCTGGAAGGGAGACAATTATGTTCTGAGACTGCTCAAGTTAGTGGAAGCCTGGGAAATAGGCTCTGCTGAAGGATATTTGAGTGGCCCAGTAGAAGAGATATTCAACGTATCCAAAACCGTGGGGCCATCCAAACTGCTGCCCAGCCCTACTGAAAAGATTGGGTTTATACATGCATGCTTGCATTCCACAGGCAGTGCTCCTCATTGCCTACTACAACCACTGCAGGAGCCAGCGGTGAAGTTATTGTTCTGGG
>NW_004524757.1:4146365-4149146 GCF_000260255.1 Octodon degus
GTTACCTCTGCATCTTCTTCCTCCCATGCTTTAATGGGGGACACACCAAGAGAAGAGCCTACTGCCATGGCTTCCAGTGAAGGCAGTCAGTGTCACGCTGGCTCCAGCATTCAAGAGGAGGGTGCAAGTGTGTCTCAAAACAGTGATGACCCTCAGATCAGAATGCGTGTCACTGAAAATGATAAGATAGATATGATTGTGCGATTTCTGATCCATAAGTATCAAAAGAATGAGCAGTTCTCCAGGGAAGAAGTGATGCACATGTGGGACAACAGTGCCCATGATAACTTCCCTGTGATCTTTAGGGAGATCTGTGAGTGCATGCATCTGGATTTTGGCATTATAGTAAAGGAAGTGGATTCCACTGCCCACACATATGAGCTTGTCTCCACTTTGGGCCTCACTTACAGTGGGATACTGGATGACACTGACCAGATCATTCGTAAAGGTGACCTCTTGATACTCATCCTGAGTTTGATCTTCCTAAAGGGCAATCGAGTTAGTGAAGAGCACGTTAAGGACATTCTGAGACGTATTAAGATATTATCCGAGAGTGCTCACATTGCTGTTGGGGACATATGGAAATTCGTCAGAGAGGATTTGGTTGGGGCAGAGTACCTGGTGTACCAGCAGGTTCCTCACAGTGATCCTGCTCAGTATGAGTTCCTGTGGGGTCCGAGGGCTAGTGCTGAAACCACCAATATGAAAATACTAGATCATGCCATCATGCTTGATGAGAAGTATCACAACTCTTTTGCACATCAACATCAGCAGCCCTAGAGTAAAGAAAAAGACAAGCTTAGGGCCTCTGCTGGGCAATATCAGTGACAGCTACAGGGAGTGTTCAACAGCAAGTTTCAGTCTTAGTTCCACACTACATGATATGGGGCCCAATTTCAGTTATTGTTTCTATGGAGCAGGCAATTTTTGAAGCAGTAAAGGGGAAGGGGAGGCAACAAAGTTTCATGCAAATCATCTTGATGTCTCTACTTTTTCTATTACTTAGAGATCAATATTGGTTTCATTCATGGGTTTTTGAAATCTTGTTCTTTTTTTTTTGAAAAAGTAATGTAACATAAAAATGGGATTTCCAAAGTGATTCCAGTGTCACATATGCTACACTTTCCTAATATAATTGGTTAATTGGACGTTGTGATGTCAGTGTAATTTTGTTTGACATTGGTCTCAAATGGATTTTGATTTTGTATTGAGAGTGTCAGAGTTTACCTGTTTTGTTGATTCAACAGGAAAATTTTTCTTTTCTTCATGGTAAACTGTGATTGTTATAGAATTTGACTTGATTTTGTACAAGAAACTGGCTTGAATTTGATGGAACCTAGAAATGGATATACTGATAAAATCACTTGTTTGATTTTGATTTCTTTTTCTTTGTCATGTTACTCTATTAAATGTATGTGAGCAGATGAATTTGTGAGGATTCCTCAATTACATTGAGAAAACGACCTATAATAATGAAGTCCATGAAGTCATTGACACAGAGACCTCCAAATTTTTTCTTAATAGTGGATGAATTTATTGAAGGAAAAGACTGGTTAACCTAAGTTGGGGACTAGGGATTAGGAATAGCTCCCAAGAGACAAGAGAGGCTCCAAATGTCTTGCACAGAAGCCCACCTCTCAGAGGAATTTTCATGGAACAAAATCATGTGAGATTGACATGTATAAACATTACTATAAACCAGTTAGATTGCAAGGCTAGTCACCTAGGTAATATTGATCAAAGGGTAGAAAAGGCACTTGAGTGACATCCTGAAACATGATCAATGATCTTTATCCTACTCTTCATTAGTCTAAGGAGACTTAGTTGTAATATCAATCTTAGTCTCAGTTGTTTTAATATTAGCAGATTAGAGAGGATGGTACACACTTAAGGAGATATTGGAAAATTTCAAAATGCTGGTGGAAAGAATCCCAAGCCTCTGTTCATCTCTTAGGAAAATAAGGAAAACTAGCCATTGTGACCTTATTCTTCAGATGCATCACAGGGTACATTCCTGATTGATTCTCCTGTCTTCCATGCCCCTGCTATATCTAGCTCCCTACTGTGCTTCTCACTAACTTTGCAGTCTATAATGTTTCTCCCTCTGAGGAGGTAACATCACCTGGAGTTAGGATGGAAGTGATGCACTTTCAATCCACCTGCTTCAAACTGAGCAGTATCAGTTTAAGGGAAAGCACAGTCAGAGGCCTTCTACAGAGATCTAATCTAAAGGGCCTCAGATAGACTTTCTGTTGTTTAGCAGCTGCGATCTGTTTATAAGGTCAATCCAATGGATCCAATAAAAGAGGTCTAGAACACAACCCATTGGTTCCATCTGCATGATCACTGCAATTCTAACATCCTCTAGGCCACAATAAAAAAAAAATTCCAAGATATTTTATAGTGCATGATCCAAGCACAAGCACTTGAATGGAAAGGTAAGTTTTGGAAAGAGCCAAATCTAGAAACTGTTCTGGAGTGACTGGAATAGTGATGGTACCGAGTTTGCTCTTAGAGCCCTCTCCTGATGAAGCTCCCTCTAGCATAACCATGAGAAGATGGAGAGAAGAAAGTCACAGACTCTTGCGGTGCTTTTGTTGCTTGCACTGTAAGCTTTTCTGGCTTAATGAAGCACAGTGGCCAGCTATTGGTATATCTGCAAACTTTCCAAAAGACATCAATGATTGGAGCCCTTTTTGTTTCCACCTATTTGCACTATGGCGCTGTGTTTTTCCATCATTTGTTTATAATTTCCTGCTGGATGTTTTAGACCAAATACTA
>NW_004524757.1:4150771-4152145 GCF_000260255.1 Octodon degus
TCTTGTACAGCAATTAACCACTAAGAAGAATATATGCAGTGTATTATTTGTTGAAACTGTACTTCCGATTGGATTTGAAACTGTCTCATTGCTATCTGTTTATCAATAAAACTTTGAAAAAAAAAAGAAGCAGTATGCATTTAGAAGACAAGAATGACAAGCAAACTAAGGATGGCCCTAGTATTACATTGCTATTCTCAGTGCAGTTGCTTAGTTCACAGGTATCAGCATATACAGTTAGTCAGGGTGATAATTTTACCAATTAACTGGGGCCACAGAGGAAAGTGATCAGTGACACAGTGTTCCTACAGAGAGTCACATAGAAAGAAAACATTCTCTGAGGCTTTCACAGACAGCAAATTGATCAAGCAATGGCCATGACTTATACTGATGGCTGACAGTTACAAAAGATCTACAAACTGCTGTACAGGGCTTCAGGGTAAATCCTGAGGGGATTTGATTTACCTTGTCAGATACAAAAGTTGCCTTTTTTGTTATATAGTTCTTGCTTTATCTTGGTCTTTACCATCTAGCAGAAAACATGAAGTACAAAAAGTAGAATCACTTTAGAAATCACTTTTTTGTGGTACTGGGGATTGAACTCAGGACTCTGAACTTGCCAGAAAAATGCTTATTCTACTGAGTTATCTCCTCAGCCCAATCACTTTTTTTTTTGGTGGCCAGTTCAGCCCGCTCTTGAGGTGGCACTGTCATGGCATGTGGTACTAGGGATAGAACAGTGACCCGTCTGTTTGTGTATACATGCCTAAGCAGGGACTTTGGTCCACTGAGCTATCTTGATGGCCCTAAAAATCACATTTTCATGTTATATTATTCTCGCTAAAAAGAGCAAGATTCCAAAAAACCATAAATGAAACACATCTCTATCTCTAAGTAGTACAAGGAAAAGTGACATCAAAATTCTTGGTGAGGAATTTTATCACACCCTTTCCCCTCACGGTCAGAAAATCGTGTGCTGTCCTGAAACACAAAATAAAATTGGTCCATGCTTCATGTACTCTGGGGACTAAGCCTGTATGACTTGCCATGGAAAACTCCCTGTAGCTTTCATGTAACTTGCCTAGCAGAGACCCTTAACATGCCTTTTTCCTTAATTAAGTCCAGTGCATATTGAAGTGATAAAGACCTGGGATTTTTCCCATTAAGCATGGTGGCATGCTCTAGTACTTTCTTTGTGTGTGTGTGTGTGTGTGTGTGTGTGTGTGTGTGTGTTTCTTTAAAATTTATTTTTTATTAATTTTATTGAGAAACAAATAACAATGAGACAGTTTCAGAATCAATTAGTAGGACAGTTTCAATATCAATACACTGCATATTGTTGTCTTCATAGTGGTTATTCATAGTACAAGATGC
>NW_004524757.1:4152255-4186658 GCF_000260255.1 Octodon degus
TTTTTTTGTTTAGTTTTGTCATAGATGGGTATTCTATTGCCATTTAAATATTGTAGGGGCATGATTCAGCAAAGTAATCCAATATAGTCCAGTAGTCCATAATAGTAGTGGGTTATCCATAGGACTGGCAAAGTCAGAAGTTGTTGACTTGAGCCTTTATATGGTTCATCATATTAATATGGTTTTACGTTTTTTCATAATTTTCTCTTATTTTATTTGCTTTTTAATTTTTACACAGAAATTTAGAAATCTAACAATGTACAACATTGCAGCAGGCATGCCCCGCAACACCCTTATTCTTGTCTACTGCCTTCACTCACCACCCGCTTCCTTTTTAAACAGACATCTACCAGGGAGACAGCACGGCAGCAACCAGTGTGTCATAACAAGCAGCACATATTGAGAAGACCAGAATGACAGGCACTCCAAGGATGACCCTACTAATACACATTGCCAACTTCAGTTCAGTTGCTTAGTTCACAGGTATCAGCATATATAGTTAGTCAGGGTGAGAATCCTACAAATTAACTGCTAGCTTCAAAAACCTTCTGAAGATTCTCAAGATCATTACCTTACCCATCTTTACATATAAGTGTATGGCTTTGCCCCTGTCATGTTTCCTAGCTTTTTTCCTTGCTCTGTCCTCCTTGTCTAATCCTCAAGTTCTCGCTTTCCTTTTAACTGTGTTATAAATTTCTATTTGTAGTTCTTCTTTTGACTTTTAAACTAGGGAGAATATACTATATTTAGGAATGGGGGTCTGGTTTATTTCACTTATGGGTATATCTTCAAGTGGCATCCACTTAAATATCATTTTTATAGCTGAGTAATACTCCACTGTATAAAAATACCAATATTTTTCCAAATTTGTAGGTTGTCTTTTCACTTTGTTGGTAATTTGTTTTGATGTGCAAAAACTTCTCAATAAGAGGAGGTGCCACTTGTTAATTTTTTCAAGTGTTACCCATGTGATTTGATTTTTGTTCATGAACTCTTTTCCTACTCCTGTGTCTTCAAGAGTTCCTCCTACTTTCTCTTTTGGGAGATTTGGTGTTTCTGTTTTAATGTTTAGATCTTTAATACATTTTGACATTAGCTTAGTTCATGGTAATAGACCTGGATGAAGTTATAGTTTTCGGCATAAAGAGAGCCAGTTTTTCCAGCACCGTTTCTTAAAGAGGCTATCTTTCTTCCAATGAGCATATTTGGTCCATTTGTCAAAGATAAGGTGGCTGCGAGTGTTCGTAGAGGCTTCTTCATCTTCCAGTCTATTTCACTGATCCTGAGGTCTATTTCCATGCCAGTACAATGCTGATTTTATGAAGTCCAGAATTGTAATGCCTCCTGCTTTGTCTTTGTTGCTGAGGATTGACTTTGCTATTCCCGTTCTTTTTGGTTCCAAATTAATTTTAGGAATGATTTCTCTACATTTGTGAAGTATGTTCGTGGTAGTTTGTTAGGGATTGCATTAAATCTCTATAGCAATTTTGAGAGTATGGCCATCTTTACAACATTGGTTCTTCCTATCCAGTAGCAGGGAATATCATTCCATTTTCTGAATTCCTCTACTATCTCTTTTTTCAGAGTACTGTAATTTTCCTGGAAAAGATCTTTTACTTCTTAAGTTAGATTAATTCCAAGGTATTTCATTTTCAGCGGGGGTATTCTAAAAGGTATTGTTTCTATAATTTCCCTCTCAGTGTGTTTGTTATCTGTGTAGAGGAATGCTATTGACTTTGGGGTATTGACTTTGTATCCTGCTATGCTACTAAATTTGTGTATTAATTTCTAGTAGCTTCTTGGTGGAATTTTTGCGTCTTCCAAGTAAAGTATCGTGTCATCTGCAAATAATGATAATTTAACTTCTTCTTTACCTACTCATTCATTTATTTCTCTCTTTTGTCTAATGGCTCTAGTTAATGATTCCAGAACTACAGTGAATAGGAGTGGAGATAGAGGACATCCTTGTCTGGTACCAGAACAAAGAGTAAAATATTTCAGTTTTTGCCCATTTAGAATTATTTTAGTCATTGGGTTGTCATAAATGGCTTTCATCAGATTGAGGTGGAGACCATCTATTCCAGTTTTCTGTAGGACTCTGCACATGAATGAGTGTTGGACTTTGTCAAAAGCCTTTTCTGCATCAATGGAGATGATCATGTGGATTTTAGTTTTTGCTTTATTGACATAATGAATTAAATTTATAGATTTTTGAATATTGAAAAATCCTTTCATCACTGGGATGAATCCTACCTGGTCATGGTGTATGATCTTCTTGATCATTTGCTGTATTCTATTTGCTAGGATTTTATTAAGCATTTTTGCATCTATGTTCATGAAGGAGGTTAGCCTGTAATTTTCTTTTTTAGTTGCATCATTTCCTCATTTTGGTATCAGTATAATACTTGCCTTCAGGAATGATTTTGGGAGGATTTCTTCCTTTCCAAATTCATTGAATAGTTTGAGGAGTATTGGGCTTATATCTTCCATAAATTTCTTGTAGAATTTAGCTGTGAATCCATTCGGACCTGGACTTTTCATTTATGGTAGTGTTTTTATTATATTTTGTATTTCATTGACTGTTACTTAGTTATTGAGAGTTGTTATATCTTTTTGATTCAGTTTTGATAATTTGTACCTTTCTAGGAATCTATCCATTTCATCTATGTTTTCTATTCTGTAAGAATAAAGATTCTCAAAGTAGCATTTGATAATCTTCTGAATTTCCACTGGGTCTATGGTAATTACACCCTTTTTATTCCTTATTGCTTGTATTTGAATTTTATATTTCCTCTTTTTGATGAGTTTAGCTAGAGGCTTATGGATTTATTTAATCTTTCAAAGAACTAGCTTTTTGATTCATTAATTCTTTGAAATGTTTTCTTCGTCTCAATTGAATTGATTTCTGCTCCAATCTTTATGATTTCTTCATGGCTTTGGGCTCTGGGTTTGATTTGCTCTTCCTTTTCTAAATGTTGGAAGTGCATCATTAGGGTGTTTATTTATTCCCGTTGTGTTTTCCTAATGTGTTTGTCCACAGCTATAAATTTTCCTCTGAGAACTGCTTTCATCACATCCCATAAATTTTGATAAGTAGTGCTTGAATTTTCACTGAATTGTAGATATTGTTGAATTTCTTGTTTAATTTAATCTGTTACCCATTGATTGCTGAGAAGGGTGTTGTTTAATTTCCATGCATTTAGGGGGGTTTATGGGTTTTTTGTCATTTATTTCCAGTGTCATTACACTGTGGTCAGATAATATGCGTGGAATAATTTCTTTTTCTTGCATATACTTAAGCATGACCTATGGACTTGTATGTGGTCTATCTTAGAAAATGACCCATGTGCAGCTCAAAGAAATGTGTATTCAGCTGGATTTGTGTTGAGCCCTCTGTATGTGTCTACTAAGTCCATTTGTTCCAAGATCTGGTTCAGTTCTGCTACTTCTTTGCTTAGTTTTTGTCTGTTTGACCTGTCTTTTTGGGATAAGGGTGTGTTAAATTTTCTATGATTGTGGTGTTAGATATTAGATTTTTCATGTCCATTAAGATTTGCATTATATAGTTGGGTGCTCCTGTGTTTGGTGCATACAGATTTAGGAGTGTTACCTCTTCCTCTTGAATTTTTCCCCTAACCAGTATATAGTGGCCTTCTTTATTTCATTTGATCATTCTTGATTTGAAGTTGAGACTGTCTGAGAACAGCATTGCTACCCCTGCTTTTTTCTGAGGTGCTGGGGTATGTAATATTGTTTTGCATCTTTGACTTTAAGCCTATGAATTTCTTTATAGGTTAAATGTGTTTCTTGTATACAGCATATTGTTGGATTTTGTTTCCTAATCCACTGTTCTAGTCTATTTGTCTTACTTTCTGAATTGAACAGTTCAGAAACATTTTTTTGGGCTTCTAGTACTTTCATCTTGGTGGTTTCTGCAAGGGACCTCGGACCCCACAGCAACTCATACCAAGCAGGATCACTTTTAAGAACCTGCTGATACACCAGATGCTCAGCTTGCACCAAATCCTTTCTGATGAATTTCCAGGGGTCCGCAAGTGCAATGTGAGCTCTCTCAGCTAATGTCTTCCTATGTCTCAGAATTACCCTAAGGTACTCTTCATTAACTCAGTTGCTCTTTAGGAAGATCACACGCAGGATGAGTATCAAGAGGTCAGCTTTGGGAATAATCTGGTCAGTGTCATCCAGTATCTCTCTATAAGTGAGGCCCAAGGTAGAGACAAGATCATATGTGTGGGCAGAGAAACCTATTTTCTTTATAATAATGCCAAAGCCCAGAAACATGCACTCACACAATTCTGTAAAGATCACAGGGAATTCATCAAGGTAATAGTGGTCCACCATGTGTACCACTTCTTTCATGGTGATCTGCTCATTCCTTTGACACTTCAGGAGCAAAAGTCGCACAATCATATTATGTTATTATTTTCAATCACATGCATCCTGATTTGAGGGGCATCGTTGTCTGGGATAGACATGCACCCTCCTCCTCTTGAATGCTAGAGCCCTCATGGCACTGACTGCTCTCACTGGCAGACATGGCAGTGGGAGGTGAGGAGACACCGTGAGGATTCTGAGGACAACTTGGGTCACAGGCCCAGGCTCTTCTCTTGCTATGCCCCCCATTAAAGCATGTGAGGAAGAAGATGTGGAGGTAATGGCTGCTATTTCTTCCTCCTCATGCACAAGACCCTGTGCAAGACTTGTGTACTGCTCTGGTCAGTATAGGCCCCTCCAAGGTTTCTGTCTTGGCTCCCCTCTCCATGAGGCATCATGATATTCTGTGGAGACAGCAACATCTTGTTGAAGATTCAGATGCCTGGAGGAGAGAGTTGGATTTTTAGTGTCTTCAGCTCAAAATCACACACTTTTTGCCTCCCACAAAGACCTACTTCATGTCTTCTGTCTGTGGATTGCTCTTGACACCACAAGACCCAGTTTCCATGATCCTGGGATACAAAATGAAGACGTGTACAACCTGAAGCAGAACTCATAGGACAAAGCTCAAGGGAAGACAGTGCAGCATAGGATGCCAGGGGACTAGGAAGTGTCCATGTTGGGGTAGAGTTAATGCTCAGTTTACAGCAAGGATGCAACTCACCTCCAATCCCAGCACAGTTTTTCCCTGCTGAGCAAGATGAGGAAACCGAATGACAGGAAGTCCTTCACTCCTCACTCCTGGAGCTGCTGTAGGAGTTAAACTGGAACCCTACCTGTGGAACTGAAATAGCCCTGTAATCCCAGTCCTCCCAGTAGGGCTGCACAGGTGTTGTGAGGGGCCCTCTATGATGAATGAATGCCTTCCTCCCTACTCCCCCAGGACACACAAATATCTTTCAGCAGGGCTTGTGACCCAGTCTTCCACTAACTTGAGTGACATCTGAGAACTGAACTGTCACCCTTCCTGATAGTGAATAAATGCATGGCAGTGACACCATCTATGTCAGCAACTGTTTTGGGGCAACAGCTTAAATTCATAAAACTCCATGGACTGTCTCTTTCTCTGTCCTTACTATGATGAACGGCTATGTCTAGGATCCTCTCTGCCAAGACTTCGTGTTACCTTTTTCAAAACACAGCAATACTGGAATGACACACTCAAGGAAAATGTTGGGGAACAAGAGTCCCCTATATTCTCTGGTCCTATCTAGAGGTGACAAAACCAAAAGGTTGGGGACAGGTTGCTTTGTATTCAGATGAGTGCCTTCCCTCTGTCTCACCTAGATATTGCACAGATGCTGGGATCCTCAGTCACTGTCCTGCTTCCAGCCTCCTTGTACTATGCTCTTCACTTCATTGAGAGCAATGAGTCATAACTGCGAAAGCAGCCTCAGCCTGACAGCCCAGCCAGCATACCTGGGATGACAAGCACAAGCCCGGTGTCAGAGGACCATGTGCCCATTCACGTTCAGTTCAAGATTAACCTAAATCCTCCGTGAGCATCTTCCTCTGGACTCCTGGCAGAGTCTGAATCACTTGTGCTCATGACCACATAGAGTTCTCTGTACCTACCTGAAGATGCCAACTCCCATCTATTCCTTTACCTTCCTGAGAGCCTCAGGCTTCTAAAAGGAAGTGAGCAGTAACCCATCATGTCATCCCTTCAGGAGGAGTAGTGCTGACAGCAGGACCTTTTCCCACTCCTGTGTATTGTGCAAGTGAAGTAGGGAGTCCCCTGATTATCACTGGCTTGCTGTTTATCTGACTTTTTGTGTCTATTAGTGTTTGTTTCATGAATTTAAGTGTGCTTGTGCTGGGTAGTTACTATGGATGTACCTATTGATGCTCCCCAATGTATTTCTCTTTAATCAATAAGTAGTGATCTTTTCCTCTTCAAGTTTTGCTTGGAACCTACTGTCTTAAATTAGGATAACTACTCCTGCTTTTCTCTGATCCCCCTTGCATCGAACGTTGTTTTCTATCCTTTGTTGCCTAATCTGAGTTTCTTTTGGAATTCCATCTGTTTCTTGTATACTGCTTATTGTTGGGTTTTATTTCTTCATCTAGTCTGCCATTTTTTGTCTTCTGGTTGAGTAACTGAGACCTATTTCTGAAAATATTGACTTATTCCTGACATTGCATTATTTTCATGTTGGTAATTTTATAATTTGTTTCCATCTGCTGTCATGCTTAACCTACAAAACTTATTCATGCCATTTGACTAATTTGCTTTGTTGGTTTTGTTGTCTCTTTATTTGGTATCCTTGAGAAGGTCTTACATCTGGTTTGGCAGTCATGAATTCCCTGATGTGCTCTTTTTCATGTAAATAATTTATTTCTGATCAATATTGTGTGATATTTCGTGAAGATTTCCAAGTCAGAGTTGGAATTTGCTACCTTTTCTAGTTTAAGACAGTTCACTCCTGTATCTGATAATTTGAACAACTACTTTGAAGATAACTATATACGATATAACAACAATTGTTGAATTCTTATGATGTTTGTTTTTGAAATTCTATAATGTTTCCAATTTATTTGTTTTATTTTAAATCCTTTTAGAGGTCTGACGTCATAGCTTGGTAGATTAAGTGTTTGCTTAGGCAAGCTCAGGAACTGGGGTTCAATGCCCAGTACCACATGTGGAGTCGCCCCGTCCCTGGGTGTGCTGAGCCAGTGACTGAGTCCAGGTGTGGTGGTGCACACCAGTAATCCCAGAGCTAGGGAGGCTGAAAACAGAAAGATCACTGTGAGTCAAATCTGGGTAGTGAAACCCTGTGCAAAAATAAAAAAAATAAAAATACAACTTCCTTAATTCTTAAAAAAAGAACACTTCACTCCAAGGTCTTAGGCCCTTTATGATTTATGCTGAGAAGTCTGCTAGCTTTCAACATGCTGCTTTTCTCTAAGAGCTTTTCAGAGTATGCTCCTGTGTAGAATTGGTGTTATTCAGACAGTACTGTGACTTGGAGAAGTTCTTTCTTGGGTCTCAGTCTTCTGCATGCCTCCCTCATCCGCATGTCTGTTTCTTGCCCTATATTGTGATGGCTTCTTCCATCTTTTCTGTAAATAGAATTTTTATTCAATTTATGCCACCTCGGGTTTCTCCTGTATTCCAGTTTCACTGACATTCGTCTTCTTTGCATCATCTAACAGCAGTTGGATCCATTCTTCATGTCCTCCTAGTGCACTGAGGGAGACCTGGAGTAGTTGCTATGGATGGCATCCCTGTCTTCCACTTCTGAAAGTCTGTACTCATGTCTATACCTTCTGTTGCCATAATCTCACCATTATTTGCAATTGTGTGCATTTGTGATTGAAACTTTGGATTAAATCTAATTATTTACTGAACTGTTCATTCACATTTTAATCTCTTTTTTAGATCCCCTAGCCTCTTTTTAAAGCCTTCTGAAAGCTCCCTGATCATTCTGGTTATTGCTTATACTAACTGTTTATAAATTCTCTGTGATTTTAAAAAGTGTGCCTCTCTTTTTTGGTACTGGGACTCGAACTCATGAGCTTGCACTTGCCAGGAAGTTGCTTCTGTGGCTATGCTATTTCTCAGATCTTTCATGTGCTTTCTGCCCTGCTGATATCTTTCAGAGTAATTCATGTGTGTGAGTTTGCTCATCGCCCCATCATTGCCCTCAACATGAGCTTTGGAGTAGTGTGGAGTGTGGTGAGTATGATCAACTCCATTTTCTCATGTTTCCATTGTGTGACTGTTTCTTTTTTCAGTTTCAGTTTGTGGTACTTACAGTGGAAAGACATTGATGCCATCTGTTTAGGCAGTCTCTATTATAGTGACATCCTTTGAGCAGAGATAACTGTGGTATCTCTATTGGCCTCTGTTGTAAAATATGATCTCCTATGTTCCTGTGACAGTACAAGACACAGTATCAATGGCCCACAACCATATTCTCTGCCAATGTTTCCTAATAATGTTAATGTCACAAAGGCAGTCCGGGCATTGGCATATGGAGGCGACACTTTCATGACAATTATGTGACCAAGGCAGGGGCCAGCAGATTATCCACAGAGCCATCACCCAGAACAAATTTTACATGAACAATCAATGATGAGCAATTAGGTAACCGCTTGCTGATAGAGGAGAAATCTACCTTTGTAGGACAAACAATAAGGCAAGCCAGATATGAACACACTCTTAAAAGTTAGTAAATGCAACAGCTCTAGATCTACTAACAGTGGAAAAAACTCAACCATAAGTGTACAGAGCTAATTCAAATTAATATCAAAGCTTAATGATGTGTGGTTTACTATTAAAGATATAACCTACTAAAATTGGGAAAACAAAAATCAAAATTGATAGGTCAAGATTTAAACTTTCCCAGGCACCCTGCCCTGAAACTTTCTCCCACTTGGCCCCATGCAGACCTAAGCTCATAAACACAGAACAAGCCCACTTGACTTTGAGCTGGGCAAACAAACCCGATACTCTCTTTTGTTAACATTAAAGATCCCCCACAGTCCAGGTAGCCCTGTCTAGATTAGCTCTCCCTCACCTGCTCCAGTCAGTGATCATTCTCCCTAAAAAATCCTATAAAGCCTCTTGTCCCCTATTTGTTCACTGCTGTCTTGGTCCACTAGACAGCCAGCCTGCTTGATGCCTCCAATAAATCTTTTACTCGCACCAGAATGCCTGGTCCGGTTGATTGTGTGTGTTCTTATCTAACAAAAATAGGAATGTTTAAAATGTAGGGCACTAGGAGTGATAATTGGCACAAAAGATACCATTAAGAACTAGTTGGGTGTTTACCAAAATCAGTAAAGAGAACAGACAATACTGATTAGAGCCTGAAGATAACTTCACAAAAGTGAAAGTGATAAGGGAAGAAAGATGGATTAATTAAAGGAATTAGAGTGTAACCATATGCCCATATGCAACCATAGATCTCTTTGCCTGGGCCGTAAACATGATTCAGTGATGGCCCAACAAATCTTACACTAGTCGGCGCTTGGTGTTTCCACATCAAGATGTTTCCTCCAGGCTGCCATGATGCCTGTAAAGCCCTTTCTTCCCCATTAGCCTGGGGGACAATTTTTCTGAGAGGTTGCTTCAGTCCAGCAGAGGATTGAGGCCCAGTCAATATTCAAGGACAGATGAGAATCCTGGGAGAGCAGAGAGTACAGACCTCCAGAACAGAAGGGACTTCAAACAGTAGAGTCAACCCCATTGTGGAGGCTGAGAGACCAGGACTGAGCCTGCTGCCTTCAGTTTAAGGGGCACTCCTAGTCTCTTACAGGAGATTCAAAAATCAGGTTCTTGAATCTGGGTCTGAGTACTGACAGGTTATACACAGAGGAGGCACAGTGAGCAGTGTCAGCATTCAAGGGGAGTCATGCCTACAGCTGTACTTAGGGCTGTACCTGACCCGGTACAAAGGCCACTCCCTGTGCTGAGGCCCCGCTTGTCTTATTCTCTGCCCTAGAGACTTGTGCTCTGTGCTTCAGATCTAACACCAGGAGTGCTGTATCTTCCTCACTGAGGTTCTTGGGGACACATCTGCCAGGACCACATGAGCCTCTTGGTACCCTATAGCATCACTCAAGGAAAAAGGCCTTTGTGGGAGCTGACTGGTTCTGTGTTCTCACCTGAGTGCACTCCCAGGCTCCCTCTCTCCTCCAAGCATCTAGTCCTCCTCACCAAGCTCTTCCTGTCCCCATGAAAATGTTCTCAGTCAGAAGACACAGTGTAGCAAGGTGGTAGGAGGCCACGCTGGCCAGAGTGGGGCCCCTGGCCATGTGGAGGTGCAGGTTCTCACACCTTAAGGCTCTAACATCCCTCACCTGGTCCTCTGCAGTTCCCTCGGAATGTCCACTGCCCTGGGTTTGCAGTGAGCAGTTGACTGCTTTCCTGGGAACACTTTTCCTGTGTCCCATTTGCCTCAATGCCCTTACAGGATGGCTACCAGCATCTGGGCAGTGGATTCCCCCAGTTTCATAAGTGCCCAGAGGACTGCCTGACCATGAGATTCCCCCTCCTTTAGTCCTTCTCAGAATTTGACTCTGGCTTCTCCAGTCTTGTATCAGGACCCTGGTTTGCCCAGTTTTACTTATTTCTTTCTGAAGGAAGTTTGTACCACTGATGTCAGGGAGCAGAAATTTTGCTTCAAGCTTCGTCACTGAGTCTGTGTTGGGCTCTTTCTTACTAGAATGACCAGGGCTCTTGGCCCCATTGATATTCAGGATTCAATGGATCCAAGGCACAAATTCTGGTGAACATGTTGTGATTGACAAAGTTTTCCCAGTGGAAGACCAGCTGACCCACAGGGGCATTTTGTTTTTCACCCAATTTCAGGAGTTTTCAGTTACTTGATCCCAGCAAGGGCAAGCTCCCCAGGGTCTATCCCAGTAATGCATACTCATTAGATGTATCCTGGGAGAACGTGTACTAAGTAGCATTTTAGCTTGATTCCATGTTCAGTTTCACACTGAGCTACAACTTCCCTTAGAAATACACACAAGGTTTCCATAAATAGCAAGAGATCTTTCAGACCCACAGATCCCTGGCAAGTGGGAGGTGAGGCACAACCATGCCCACCACAGTGTAGGAAAGCAAAGTTACTGTCCTGGATGAACTCTAAAGCCAGAAATCCTCTCAGGAGGTGGTGAGTGCTTCTTCATGGATCTCCAAATAAAGACGCAAAGCACTTCTTTCTGGTCTCTGTCTCTCACCACATTAAGGTCCTGCTTTGAAGTATGTCCTCAGGTTCAGAAAAGAACATTCATTTGCACTGTTGGAGAGGCTCAGAGGTTGGCAAGTTGGCAAAGAAACTGAAGACAGAATATTCTCACCGTGCCAAGATAGGATGCTATTCTGAAGAGAAATACACACAAGTCCTACAGGATGAAGAAAAAGAACACATCCTCTTAATGTGTTTAGAATAATATGGAATTGAGATTGATTTGGTAACTTAAATATGTGTTTCATACTAGGTAGACTTTTAAAGCCTGGAGAATACCCTATCTCATGGCAATCTCAAAATTCTTCCCAGAAAGGACTATTTAACTTAAAAAAATCACATTTGTTGCATTTATTTGAGCATCCACTATGCAACTACTTATGGTGCTGCTGCAAATCCTCATCCACGCACTGCTTGTCTTGTACTTTTTTCTAGACAGGGGAACACTGTAGTCCCTGTGTTCATAGAAGGATCATTAGATGATTCTGGGCCACTGAGATACTAGCACATCCACTGCTTGTTCATTAAAGTCATTTGTATTGGATGTCCTGAAGGACAATTGGATTAAGCCCTATGCCCTGTCCTCCAAGCACACAGAACTCTCTGTCCACACAGCTGGAGTTTCAGCCACTTGAGTTTGAGCCCTTCGATAGGAGAAAGCTGAGTCTATGCCTGGAAGACTCTGGGCAGGAACAGTCCCAATGTCTGACCAGTGATAGTATGAGGTATTGGAATGTCTTAAGTGTTTTCTTTTATGACACAGCAGCTTGAGTCCCTGGTATAATATCTCACAAAAGAAATATTAATCACCTAGAGTAAGAATAAAAATTTTCCTCAACAAAGGCCAGTCAGGTGGGGCTGGGGAGACAGCTCAGTAAAATAAGTGCTTGCCTGGCAAGCTCAAGGGCCTGAGTTCAATCCCCGGTTCCACAAAAAGCAAAACAAAACAAAACAAAAAAAGGCAAGTCAGATGGATTACAATTTCAATGTGAAATTATACTACAATGTTCCTGTTATTACAAAAAAAAAGTACTAGGAGGGAAATTCCTAAGCATCAATAGAACCCATTAGCAGATGCAGAAAAAAAAAAAAACCAAAAACTACAAACCCTCTCAGCAAATTTATTTGTTCCAAAAGAGCTAAACATGATACCTAAAATGAAGATAGCTTCTTTATTAAATTTCTCTGGATACTGGCTTTCCATCTGCCAAATACTAATACTTTACCCATGCCTATCACCATGCACTAAACCAAAATCAAAATGGATCAGAAGTCTAAACATTAAAATGGCAATACTAGAGCCTACCTGGCATAAGCGCTTCCCTGGCAAGTGCAAGGTCCTGAGTTCAATCCCTGGTACTGAAAATAAATAAATAAATAAATAAATAAATAAATAAATAGATAAAATAGCAATACTAAGTCTGTTGGAACAGAGAATAGGTAGAATACACATAAAAATATGTATAAATATATTTAGTAAGGGTCTACAGGGTCTCACTATTTAGAAGCCACAGAAGTTTAGCCAGTCAGTGGCTTTGCCATGTAGCTCAAGCAGCATGCAGCTTCCTTACAAAACCTGCAAAAGCTGATTCTAAGAAAATCCACAAGAAACGTGGTAAGCCTGTCAGCACCCACTGTACCAACTCCGACCTATCACCTAGCCTTGGATACTCTACTCAGAGACTCAAACTCTTGTATCCCCTGAGCAATGCTGCCCTCTCCTCCCTTATACAATGTGCTCTCACCACTTCTTCAGGGCCTGTGGTCTCTTTGCCCTTGGCATGGCTGCACCCAGTCTGTAGAGTCCTTGTACACTGCTGAAGCTCTGCCTGTCTCACTGGTCTCCACTGTGCCTCACTTTACTCTAACAAACGGTTGTGATTTGAACACACTCTCACATTGTCTCCTGGTGTGAGGAAGGACAAGCATAAACATGGGGCTAAATAGGCAACAGATTTTGTGAAATGGGGAGGAATTTTTTGAAAGGAAAAGAAAGCATGAATGGGGGAAGTGGTCTTGGTCCTGCATGCCATGCCAGCCCAGCCCCTGTGGCACAATGAGACAGTGACCAAGTCTGGCCTTTGGATGTTGGGTGGACAGTCACTGCAGCGCCATATGTTAAAGAGGCTGTTTAAGTTTGCTCCAGCAAAACTTTTTGGTGCCCATTTCGAAGAATGATACTTGTGCTGCCTGGAGTTATATCTGTATCTCCTGTTCTATTCTGTTGATGCAAAAGTTTGTTTTCCTCAAAATCATGGTTTTTTTTTTTTCTTACAGTGAGTGGACTGCACTGGTGTTCATTAATAGTACATTTTTTAAAATTATTTTTTATATTTTCTGTTTAGGACAAGGTCTACCGAGTCTACAGGATCTCACTACCTAGATCGTACTCATAATGATTTTCCTGTTTTCAGTCTTCAAACTGCTAGGATTACAGGTATGTACCACCATGCCCAGTCTGAATCACACGGCACACTGGCCATCAAACCTGGCCACTGAGCTCTGCCTAAGCAAGAGCTTAGTCCACTGAGCTATCAGGTCAGCCCTAATAGTATGTTTAGAATGATAATTTTTCTTCATTTACTTACTCCTCTATCCAATATGTGAGGACATACTTTGTGTCTTCTGGTCAGATTTGGCTTGAAATTCACTTGGTTTGAAATCAAGATAGCTACTCCTGCTTTTCTTTGTGTTTCTGTTGCATTGAATATTGTTTTCCAGCCTTTGATTTCCAATCTGTGCTTTGTGAATTAAATGATTGCTGTGTACTCTGTATCATTGAGTTTTGTTTCTTCTAATTTTTTTTTTGGGGGGGAATTTTTGGATTTTTTTGCTTAACTGTGCAGAAGCCTTTTGATTGGCTTTGAGTCCATTTGTCCCTTCTTGTTAATAATACTCAGGCAGCTGATGTTGAGAGGTTTTCCTAAAAAAACATTGATTTATCCTGTAATTGCATTGTTTGCCTGTTGCTGACTTCCTTACACATGTTCTCCTTCTCCATTGGTGCTCATGCTGCCAGATATATTCACTGAATTCGAGTTACTGTCATTGTTGTTTTCTTGTGTCTTTCTAGGGTGACCTGGAGGGTATGTTCGAAATGCTGCTTTGGTGGGCCTGGATTTTTGCAGTTGCTCTTTGTTAGGGACAGAATTTTATTTCTCCATTAATTCTGAAATAAAATTTTACAGAATATAAGTATGTCTGGACTGAAAATCTATGAATTGTGGTACTATGCATACTAAGCCCTCTAAGCGCTTAAGTTTTATGTTGACAATTCTTCAGGTATTCATGTCTGCTCAAATATATATTATGGACACATGTTCTAATTTTTAAAATTTGCTTCCTATGTTGAATTTGTGATTGATTGATTGATTGATTGATTGATTGATTGATTGATATTTGCAGAACCAGCGATTGAACGCAGGCCCTTGTGCTTGCCAGGCAAGCACTTATTCTACTGAGCTATCTCCCAGCCCCAAATTCATGTCCTTTAGAAAGTGATGCTATGTGGAGAGAGTCTCTTTTGGTCATGGCTCTATATACAGGTTATGAGCCCTACTCCACTTTGCATTTATTTCTTTAGCAGTATCTAAGAAGGTGTCTGTTATTTCTGTAAAAATTTCCTGCAATTTGGAGCATCTTCTGATCTTCCATATATTTGTATTGTGCTATGATCCACATTCTTTGGTTCACTGAGCCGCAGCTGCATCCACTTTCTATGTGTTCTTGTGGCTTTAGCTGTGTCCTTGTGTACATTTTCATTGACAGTATCCCTGTATTCTCATTCTGAAATTCTGTACTAACTTGGTTGTTTCTGGTGCACACTTTGTGTACAATTTTTATTCTAATTCAAATCCCTCAGGGGTCTTTAATCAGCCTGCTTCCTATGCAGAGGTGTTTTCTGTTGCTGTCACTTGCAGGCACTGTGAGCAGGAAACAGGGATGTGAAGCCACTGCTCTTCTGAGTCCCAGGCTCACACACTTAAGGCTTATTCCCAGTGAGCCCCACTCCCACACTCTCTCCAGGGAAGGGGCAGCTCCAGTATTCAGGAAGATTCCCCCCATTGACTGTGCACCAGAGTTCTAGCCTGTCCCTGCAGATGTCAGCACCTTGTGGCAGCTAAACCAGAGCTGCTCCCTAGGACGCTCTTTAGTCTGTCAGATTCTCTTTGAGTCTATAAATTTGTTATCCTCTGGACATTAGTCAAAAACCATGAAGGAAGTCAGGAAGGTTTCTACCTTCTGTGCTTTAGAGTCTTTCTCTTTAGGATCCTCACAATTTACTATTCTACTGTCAGTTCCTTCATGGTTGCCTGGCACCTCTTCTCAATTTCTCCTTTATTCTCCTGCCTGGGTTTGGTATTTTTCAGAGTCTTGATTCAGACCTGTGGATGTCTGAATTGCTGGTGCTCACTGCTCCTTCATTTTCTAGCACCCAGCTTTGAAATTTTGCGCACATTCGTGTAGATGGGTCCTCCTCAGAACCTGGCTCCCCTGCTCTCGGCTCTGCACTGCAGGGAGAGAGTAGATTCATTGTGGGCATCGCTGTCATTGATGCCAATAAGCCTATCTGATGGCAGAGTCAGGAAGAGGAGGCTCTTGGTCCAGGAGGTGGTGTAGATCGGCAGAGGGAGCTGCATAGATTCAGCACAAGCAGGTCCCTAACAACTGCCAAGTCCAGGCTGACCAACCCTCCTGAGGAACTCAGGTATCCTCAGTCTGGAAAAAACAGCCCTCACAGAGTGTGCCGCCCCCTGGGTCAGCTGGGGGTGGACCTCAGTGTATGAACCCCTTTGTCACAGGTCAGAAGGGAGTCAACAGGGAAAGGAAGTCTTCATGTCAAAGGGAGAGGAAAGCCCACCCTGAGACGGATGGGGCTGAAGGAGGGCAGCACCAAAGAGCATAAGTAAGGATCTTCAGAAGCGCGCAGGGAAGCCTTTCTTACGCTCTCACTGCAGAGGCACAGTACTGACTTCTGCAGTGCATTGGACGAAGTGATGGATAGCGCTCACAGTTTATAGGGTTGTCACCACACAGCCAGCTTCAGGACAGAATTGTAGAGTGGAAGGTGAAGGCCTTGGTAGGAGGCAGAGGGAGCAAGGAGAGCAGAAAGAGGATCCCAAGCCCTGCTGTGGTCTAGGACGGGGCCCAGTGCAGGCCCTCGGCTCGCCATGCAGCCCCATAGCCTCTACCTCTTTATCACCTGTCATCGGGCCCTCAGAACCCAGCTGGAGTGCACTCCTATTTCTCATTCCTTGAAGGTCTCAGAGAGGGGCACTCCCATCTCTCACTCTTTGAAGGACCCAGAGAGACAAGCCTGTGATTTCAGGAAGCTGGTGCTGACCTTCACAGGGAGAGACTCAGACCTCCTCACTACCAGGTTCCCTTTTCTTGGGAAACAGAACCCACCAAACTCGTACCCCACCCCCTGCTGCCAGATATCTGTGTCCAGATATGTGTCCCCTCACAGACTTTGTTCCCTCGCAGGGGGAGACTGCTTTCCCAAGAGTGCCCCTCAAGCAAGCAGAGCAGTGGGAACCACGCCCTGCTTCAGAGCACCTGAGGGCCCTGGGTGAGCAAGTACCAGAAGCAGGGATCTCAGAGGTCAAGTCCACCACTCATGTGAGGTCTGGGGAGCAGGACTGGGCTAGAACTCTACAGCCTGAAGGCCACCATGGGTCTTACAGGAGCTCAAGGGAGCAGGCAGGGAAGGTCGTGGTGTGAAGCAGCGTCCACAGCTCACACAGCAGAAGAGCCCCAGGTGGTGTCAGGAGTCAAGGTGAGGTGCACGTCATGATGAGATCCTAGGGTCCCACCCGTCCCAGAGCATAATGCATCACACCTGGGCTCCATAGGACTTACTCTCCTCCCTAGAGCCTTGCCCTCTGCAGGGGCCCTGCAGCCTGAGGAGCAGCCTCACTACATATCTCAGGATGGCAGGGAAGGGGCTTCAGGAGGAAGTGAGCCTCTGAAATCTTAGTGTACCCCACAAGGGAAGACCTCTAGTGGCCTTTCGTGGGATGGAAGCAGTGTGTTGATCCAGCTGAAGCCACTCACAGCCTCCCTCTCTGGTCCAGGCATTGAGTCTTCAACAACAAGCCTGTGCTGCGTGCAAGGAACCTCCGGATGCCTCATGGTCAGTGGAAATAATACAAACAGCTCCAGAGAGGCAGTCCTGCTCAAAGCAGAAAACGGCTTCACAGGGATGCACAGTTCCGCAAGATTGAGGAGAAGGAAGCAGCAGCTAGTGCCTCCTCCACATTTTGTTTCTTCTACGCCTTCATGGGGGCCACAGCAGAGGAGTCTGGGTCTGGGACACCTGCTTGTACCCAGAATCCTCAGGGAATGTTTCTGACCCCCACTGTGATGTCTTTCAATCCAAGGAGCCAGTGCAGAGAGGGCTCCTCTACACGAGGAGAGGAGGGCCCAAGTCCCTCATGGGCCAGGAGTGCCCTCAGATCATAGGGCAAGAGCTCCTCAAACCTAACTGCCATGAATTCTTGCCATTTCTGGTCTGGAGGTTTCAAAAGGAGATGATCATGGAAGAGATGGTCCATGTCATGGACCAGGCTCATGGGCAGCACTGCCCTCAGATCTGCAGTGAAGTCCATGAGTGCACGTGCATGAGCTTTGGCATTGAGATGAGGGCAATCTAAGCCTCTGACCACACTTACATGCTCGTCCCCATCTTCGGCCTCACTTACACTGGGCTACTAGATAACACAGTCAAGCCATTCCCAATGTGGGCCTCCTGATATTCATCCTGAGTGCAGTCACGGTCAAGGGTGATGCGCTCAGGGAGGAAGATCTGAGGGAACTACTGAGAAGTAGTCAGGTACTAGGGGAGAGAGAGGGAGCACACAGTGATTGGGGACCCCTGGTAATTCAATAGAGAGTGTTTGGTACTGGCAGAGTACTTGGTGTACCAGCAGGTTCCTAACAGTGATCCTGCTTGCTGTGAATTCCTGTGGGGTCCAAGGGCCCAGGCTGAAACCACCCAGAAAAAAGTCCCATGGCACATGTTCAATGTGGCTAGGACAGACCCCAGGGATTATCCACACCTACAGGAGCAACCCTGAGATAGGATAAAGGAATGTTCTCGGGCCCTGAGTGACTGGACGAGTGACAGCAACAGGGAGTGGTCACACTTGCATCTCTGCTTATATCTGATGACTTGGAAAGTGAGGCCCAGTCTCAGTCCATGTTCCTGGAGACCAGGCAGTTACTTACCGAGTGAAGGGGCAGCACAGAGTGTACAAAGGCGCAGGTCATGTTGCTTTCTATTCTGTTTGGGCCACTAGGTCATGACCATGTGACTTCAGGACTTGGGAAGTCTTCCTTTTTTGAGAGACTGAGGAAACATCCAGTCATACTTGAACAATGATGCTGATTTCAACTGTATTTTTTGTTTTATATTGGTGTCTAATTGTGACTTCTGATGTAAATTTACTGTTGTGATATTGTACAAAAGTGTACTTGGTTTTTCCATTGCAAACATAAGTTCCTTTCCTCTTTTCTCAATCACACAGCAAAGTATTTCGCATGGAACAGGGTTGAAACTGCAATTTGCATAGGAATTTGTAAGTTTTCATGGAAGTGGATGAAGCCTAAGTTAAAAGGATAAAAGTCAGTTGTCAGACTGTTTTATTTCCTATCTTCTTATATAATGTTAAGTAGCATATGTGTGCCTGAATTTGCTTGCTTTCTTCAATTACACTAAGAAACTTACTGTCAGTAATAAGCCCATCTCCTCACAGGCCCATTCCACAAAGCAATATTGCACACGGGGCCTTTATAGAACCCTGAGTCTGGGGTGGTGGAGTGAGTACGTTAGACTGAGCAGGATCACAGCTACCCCATGGAATGATGGGGCCTGGGTGTACCAGCTATGATGGAGACAGAGAGAAGTCCTCCAGGAATGAAGGGGAAGGTAGCAGAGCCCTGCGTGGGGGGAGACTAACAGACAGCAACCCTGAGTGAGTACAGACTTAGGACAGTTTTGGGTTTGTCTACTTGAAGTTGATTCTGCAGAAATGGGTTTTAATGTAGCTCCACTGTGGCCAGAGCCAGAGGCTTAGTTGGTGTCATGTGCCTAAGATCAAAGACGTGGGATGGAAGAGTACACTTAGTACATTTTTGGTGGTGGAGAGTGAGAAATCTTCACCTGGAACAATGGTGACAGGAGTGGCCCTGTGCAGGGCGAGATCCAGGAGACTTAAGGGCCCACATCGGCAGGGTTTTCCTGTCAGGGAAGGGGATGCTCAGGTCAATTGAGGCCATAACGTCCTTGGTGAGGTGCTCTTATCTGCGCCCAGAGTGTACATTTTCTGGGGTCTTACAGGGCCCTGTTGACTGCTTTATTGGGGACACCTACTCTTGAGTGCCCTTTGCCTTCAAGTCTCTCACACGATGGACATCAGGACCTGGCCAGTGATGCTGATGTGCTACACAAGTGGTCAGGTGAGTGTGTGACCAAGTATTTCTCCCTGTGCTCACCAGGATCTTCCTCATCCTATAGCAGAAGTGAACCTGGGAGACTTTTCTATTGCTTCCTTTCTGAAGTAAGTTTGTGCTAACAATATGGGGCCTGTCACTTCCCTTGATACCTCTTTCACTGTTGTTGTACTGAGCTGGCCTTGTCACTGGAACAACCATTGTGTTAAGCCTCATTTTGATAGTGGCTTGTGTCCCTACAGTGAAGGAGAAATGATTGAAAACAGTAGATTCAGTGGAGCAGTGTGGGGCAGACAAGGGAATACGGTTCTTACTCACATTCAACAGCTGTGAGTTAGTTGGCCCGAGCAGACACAATCTCCCCCATGTCTCATCAGTAAGTACATCCTTTTGGGGGCATGATTGTGGAGTAGCATTTTTCATTGAACTTTTATTCAGAGTCCCTGGAACTATAGCTTTCCTCGTAAACACACAATTTAAAAGAAAAACAGTAACAGATGTAGATGTTAAGGCAATCCTAAAAACCAGCTACTTATCAACAATTATTCAGTATATGGTATGTCAGATGTTCTGCCTGTTATTTTCCCATATTTCTTACATTCTGCTGGTCTTTCAGGCTAACTCTTGTGTCAGACATATTGTATTGGTGAAGGACTTGAGGTTTGCTGTACTGGGAAACTCCTGAGGCTCCCTGTGTAGTAAATAATAGGACCAGCACTAGAGTCTCAGTGTGAGGTGACAGTTCCAGCTTTGTGCTTATTGATCCTTACAAGAACATAGCTCAAATTTTGAACTTGTTTTCTAGAGAAATAAAATGGTCTTTCAAAGTGCAGAAAGACCCTGTGTCCAAGACACTGCACCCTGGCCTGAATTCAGAATGCGAAACTGAGCAGACGATGGCTGCCTCCTCCACCCAGGGACATTGCCCACATCACCTTTCCTCGCTGTCTATGGAGAAGTCACTGGTTTTCCCTTTGTTCACACTGGAAACCTTCTAATAGCAACAGGCATTGTGACATAAAGGTTGCCTTTTTTGGACTGTGATGTGAGTGCCTGGGATTTGTGCCTGAGATGCAAAGTAGGGCAGCGTCAGATATTGCCCAAATAGGTGATCAGTAGTTTACCAGGCAGCAGAGTCTTCTCCTTGACCTGGCAGGTCAGCTAGGAGAGCTTTTGCCACCAAGTCCACACTGGCTTAGGAGTTCAATGAAATGATTTACTAGGAAAGGTCCATGTGATACATACAGGGGTGCATGAGTGTCTGTAAAGGGTAAAACCCACAGCCCTCTGAGAAGCGTAGGTGGAGACAGGCCTTGCTCACCACTGCAGAGGGAAGAGAATCATCTGTCAGGGCAGAGCTCCCAGAATGAGCTTAGGAAGCAGGTGCTGCTTTGTTGGTCTTAAAATAAAAATGAAAACACCTCCCTTCTTCTGCCGCTGGGGTGTTTCTGCCCACTCGAAGTCCTGTTTGTCCCCATACCCAGAGGCACTTGTCCTGATGTTCATACAGAGGCAGTCATGTGCACTGGAACAACAGCTCGCAGGTTCCCAGAATGGCCATGATGTCAAGGACAGGAGAACACTTTCCTCCTGCTAAGAGCTGCCTTCACTGTGAAGGGAAGTACAGACAGGAGCTCAGGACAGAAGGACAGGTTCCTTGCTTGCAGATGAGCCTGACCCTGTACCATCACCTTCTGTCCCACAGTGGGTGACACTTGAAAAGCCTGCATACTTTCCAGGGCCGCATCCTGTGGACACCCCTGCCGGAAGAGGATTTTATCTCACATCACATCTGATGTGCTTGACCACTTGCTGTTTAACTTCTTACATGGACACTAAAGTCCTCACTCGCACAGCCTATCCTGGCTGCTTTTACTGCCTTGTGATCAGGGTGGACCACTTGTCCTTAGGAAGGGCTTTGGGTGGTCCTGTGCCCCCGAGTTCCTAGCCGACTGACTCCTCATCTGTGAGGGCCTTGTCTGCAGGAAGTGCTGCAGGACAACTGGATTCACCCTCAGAACCCAGCCACACAGTGCTCAGAACTGTCTGTACACACACCCGGGAGTCTCAGCCATACATTGTGCTCCATGGACAGGAGCAAGCTGTTTCTGTACATTGAAGGTCCTGGACAGAAACCGCCCTACAGATGCTGACTGCAGAGTTCCCCGCATGCCCCCACAACTTATCTTTCAGCACAGCACAAAAATTTGATGAAAAGCAAGGATAGAGCTTTATTCATGTAATTGCCTTGGTTTAAGGTTCAGCAGTGAGGTAGAATTCAAGGTCAGCCTAAGGACTTTGTTTACCTCTGTTGTCTCTTTAAAGAACCTAAGGCCAAGCACCAGCACATTCCAAACTACTGCAAGGGGACCAAAGCATATTTTTGTATGAGAGGTCAAAATTCTTTTCATAGTCATACCCGGTGGATCACAGGATGTATGACAAGAGAAACCAGAGTGGACTTTGAAAGGCACAAAAGCAATGTGGTGACCATTTTGTCCTTGCTCTGTGGCTCAGTTGGAAGACTCTGCCTTGCATGAACAAAGCATGGGCTTTCATATCTACTGTTTGAAAAAGAGAAGAAATAGAAAAAAGTGAAAGCATACCATAAAGTTGTCAGTGCAGAGAAAGTAGGATTCAGGAGTATCAACTATGCAGCTTATTCAAATCGGAAAAGGAACTCCAACTCAAATCTCATGTACTGCATAGTGAGAGAACTGAGCAAACCCACCCATGGCCAAGCACATGGAAGGGAGGCCTAGTAAGTGTTGGTGCAGAAGTAATGGAATAGGTGATAAGTGGCAAAAAGGATGGATCAACATTTGGACTGAGGGCTGGCTAGATAGCTCAACAGATTAAAGCACCTACATAGGTAGATTCAGAGAGTATGTTCAATCCCCAGAGTGCTGTGCTGGACTCGCACACGGGGCACATCGAGATGGTAATTGAGACTTGTCCTGATGGCATTCACCTGTAATCCCAGCGCTTCAGAGGCTTAAAACAGGAGGATCAGTTGGACTCTGTTCTGTGTAGTGAGAGCCTGTAAAACCTGTGCTAAATACATTTAAAAAAATTTGGAATGTTTACAAGATTAATGATATTTACCAGGCAGGGCTTAGCTCAATTCAGCATTATCAGAGAGGAATCCATAATTCCCAAATTCATTCCCAAAAGCTGTATCATGGATGAATATAAGACTTATAGGATTGAAGAAAGGTAGAAGATACGAAATCTCAGATTGACTGTGGCTGGTGGAGAACAAAGGAAGAAAAGTGGACCAGATGAACACGGGGAAACAGGCCTGGAAATCTATTCTAAGCAATACCATAATGTCATTGGGATCACCCGTGGTTACGCAGTTCCAAATCTGCAAAATTGACTTTGAACACAGTGCATGCATGTTTTTTCACACCTTGAAAATGCATGTGTCCACACTAATAGTATTAAAATCACTGTGTGGGTCTACTATACAATTTCAACTTGTTGCCAAGGCAATGTGCACGGTGCCCTAGCTATCCTACCAAGCATGACCTGGGAGGCTGGGGGCAGGCACACTGCAAGAAGTGTCTTCGGTGTCAGCGGGTCCTGGAGAAGAATTCCAATTCACAGAGACCAGGGGAGAGATCAGTGCAGGGAGGTGGGCCTGGAGCATGACTTGGAGACCCTCGTGGCTAATCTCCACAGCTCAGTGTGTGGTTCTCTGCTGTGTTGGACAAGAACATTTCACTGGGAAGAGATCTTAACTGAGTTTACCATGTCTCCAGGACTCCAAGAGAGGACAGCAACCATGTAAGTTAAGAGACTCACTCTTAGGGGATAAACTAAAGCCACAGCAGTGACTGCACACTTCCCTCACAGAGCATAGTCGTGTGCAGCTTTAAGAAAATCATCTGGGAGAGGATGCCTTGGCTACATAAAGAGACATTTCTGTCTGCCTCATTCCTCTGTGGTAGGTATTTGTCATGATGGGGACTTTGAATACAAGCTCCAATCCATTGTGCAACTGTAAGAGTACGCCTTAAATCTCACAAGAGATTTGTACCTTGGGTTTCTTTTTTTATATATTTAGCACAGGGTCTACAGTGTCTCACTGCATATATCAGACTCATAGTTATTCTCCTATTTTCAGCCTCTCAAGTGCTGAGATTACAGGCACATGCCACCATACCCAGTCACAATGGCCATCTTAGTGTGCCCCGGGGGCAGGGCTGGCACTGCATGGGGATTGAACCTGGTCCTTTGTGATTGAAAAAGTAGGCATTTTATAATGCTTAACTATGTGGTAGCCCTTGCTTTGCTTTCTTAAGAGGCTGGAATTGCTCAGATTTTTTTTTTAATTTTATTTTACTGAGAAACAAATATCAATGAGACAGTTTCAAAGCTGATTAATAGGACATTTTCAATAATGAATACACTGTACATTGTTATCTTCTTAGTGGTTATCCATAGTACAAGAAGCAGACAGGTTATCCTGTCCAAACACTATTACTAGAAATCTTCCTTCTCATTGAATTAAGCAAAAGTAGCTGTATATCTATCCTAACTATTCTGTATATGCAAATACAAAACGGTCCTTCTTTTGTATCCTTTTTTTCTTTAGTCCTGTCAGAGACGGAAATTCTATTGGCATCTAAATACTATAAGTGCTTGAATTCAGCAAAACAATCCAACACAGTCCAGCAGTCCACAATAGTAGCGGCTATCTGCAGAAGTTGTTGTCTATAGCCTTTTACAACTCAGCATATTAATATGACTTTACATTATATACCTCCTTTTTATAATTTTGCTAATGTTTAAGACCCGGATAGACTTTGACAAAGTGTTTCTTTTTTCCCTGTAGGGGATACTTATATAGTTGCACTATGTTGATGTATGAATTATGAACTTGGTATGAATAACTTCTTTCTGAGTTTAAATATGTTTTAGGAAGATATTTCTGGATGCTATACTCATATGGGTTGAATTTTACTCATTAATCTTGAAAGGCAAACAAGCAAGTGAAATTAGCAGTTCAAGATACAGAGCTGTCAAAGAAGCGTGGCCTTCTGTGAGCTGTGCAGTCTCTGGTCCCATCTGCTGGGTACTTTACCCCAGTTCTGCTTCCCAAGCCACTATGAACTGAGTGGTATTGAGTCTCAAAGACCTGTCCCATGCTGTCTCTGCCTTGGTGCCTCCTATCACAGGCTGAAAATATGGAGCACCACACCCTGTGCTCCCTGCAGTTGTGGTTATTGAAGCAGCACCATGCGAAGCAAGTGTAGGAACTGCCTTGTGGTCCTGGAATTAACCATGGAAAACAAAGGAAAACAGAGAGTAGAGACCTAGCAACCCACAGAAGGAACTCTGTGTAAACAGCAAAACATGAGGAAGGCCCGGAGCAGTCTGAAGACTGGAGCTGGTCCCTGAGTGTGGGTCTCGGCAGGGAGGCTGAGGGCTGTGCAGGTAGCACATGATAGCATCAGTCAGAGGAAAGGCTTGCAGCTCTGCCTCTATGTCAGTGCATTGGCAGAGGCGGTGCCTCATAGCAGGGATGCCAGGGACCTACGGGTAACCACATAACAGGAAAAGGGAGACAAATGATAGGGTTAAAGAAATTGTGCACACATCTGAAACAGCCCTAATGGGTGAGAACTGCCTTTAAATAGGTCACTATTTTAGTGAATGAAAGCTGTGTGCCAGATTTAGAATAGCAAGTCCAAGTTGAATCATGCGGAGCAATTGCTGATATGCTTTAATCAAATAAGCATCTGTAGTGCACTTCCATCCAGGGGCAAATATGTTTGTGAAACTGTATGTAAGCAAAAGGGAAAACAAAACATACTTGTGGGTATATGCAGGTTACTTTGGATCACTGTATGGCTTATTTTTGCTGGTCTTTTCAAAGGACCATGTAATGTTTTTAATGTTTTCTTTTTTGTTCTTCACTTGTTTTTAATCTCTTTTGACATTTTTGTTGTTGTTTCTTTCTTTTGTTTTAACCAATTTGGATGTTTATATCTGGTAACCTAAACAACTCATTTGAAGATATCATCCAATATAGTAAACATTATTGAATTTCTATTTCATTGTTAAGTGAAGTATTGTATCATTTCTTTTGCTTATTTTCACTATTTGTATGCTTTAAAAAGTAAGAAAAAGAAACTCACACATGCACACCTATACTCTGTGGGACTGCACTGCCCATGGACACTTTACACATTTCTGTTTGTAGAGATGGAAGGTCCACACACACACTGGCAGAAACTTTGAAGAGCACGCTGAATCTATATCAACTCTAAAAGGCGGAAATAATGATGCAGAATATGAAAAGTCCTTTTCTGCCAAAAAAGGTGGGACCCTCTGTAGTTCTTTTCCTGCTCAGCCTGGTCACACTGAACATCTAACTTACGGGAGGACAGATTTGCGAGGTCTGCCTCGGGCTCGTGTGCAGAAAGGAGAGCAGGCCGTGGCTGTCCTTGCTGAGGTCACCAGATCCCCTGGCCACAGAAGCAGCCTTTCATGAGATGTCAGCTCTAGAGTCCCAGGTCAGTGAGAGCAGCCCGAGCACTTCCGCTCCCTAAATGCTGGGGTGGGTGTGTGACTTCTAGGGATTCTGTCCTTTGTACCAGTGCTTCCAAAGCTAAGGGGAGAGAGTTCTCCGTGTTAGTCCCTAATGGCTCCTTTAATGTGTACAGCACCTGTAGGGATGGCTGGTCACTTGCTCCACGTGTTGGAATTTGAATCTCTCTTTTCCTCATTAATCTAGTGGGAGTTTTATACATGTTAATTACAATAATAAAGAAAGAGCTCTGTCCTTTCCCTGAGCATTCATAAAAACTTAGTGTATTTCATTTCAATGCTTTCTGTTATTATCATTAGTGTTTCCTTTTCTTGGCATTCACCCTGTGTTGTATTTCTTTCATGAATTTAATGTCACAAGCTGGAAGCTGGTATCTCCAATACAAGATTTTCCTGTGTAAAAATTGTATACTAGCACAGGTTTCCTGCACTGCGAAGGAAATTACTCCTACTGACAGGAACTCGGTAGCCACATCGATTTACCAAAACTAGCTAATCACCGTTGTGTATGTAGTCTGCTGAGATGCCTGTTGCAGTCTTGGCTGGCACTGTCAGCTTTCAGAGGCGTGATGTCTTCAGGCCTTTGGAGGGCACTACGTTGAGCACAACAAGCCAGGATGCAGCAATGATCACGAGGAGGAGGGCCGCCCACCAGTGAGTCCATTTTCTGCCAACATCGGGGGATGCAACATCGGCCACCTAGGTCTTCCCATCTAAATGCCGGCAGTCCACACCCTCATGCTGCTGCTCCACTCTGACACCTACAGACAGGCACACAGCACTGGGTCGTGTCATCACTGACTGAGAGAGTGTGTTAAGGAGTAAGTTAGTCTTCAGTTCTCTGTGCTTACCCAGGCTTTGTGCTCTGTTGGTGGAGAAAGCTGCACTAGGATGCAATGAATAGGAGAAGCAAACCTGAAGCCTCCCCATACAGTAACAGAGAAATTCGTATGGGGACAGGGGAAGACTCCTTGATGGCAGGAGTGAAGAGCACCTACAGGGTCTACTCGCTGTGGTTTTGCAACCTGGGTGAGAAAAGTCCCTGGACATTCACAAGAAGCCTACCAGGTGCTCCTGTACTGTCTCTCCTTGTAGCCTCTGCACCTCCCCATGATCTACACCAGGCGTTCTGGTCTCTCTCTCTCTCTCTCCAAAAACTTCCCCAGAGCACAGAGGAGCAGAAGCTTGGGTTTCCTTGGATCAGAGTGCTCCATCCCCTGGAAATCCATAGCTGGAGTGCAACAGCCTAGATCTCACAGAGCACCACATGGAAAGGTCTAAAGAGATAGGGTTCTTAAGTGGTGGCTCAGCTGTAGAAGAAAAGGGGAATTTTCTAAGCATCCTCAAACAGCCTTGCACACTGAGCTGCTACCCTTTCTCATCTATCTGAAAGCCTAGTGCTGTAGATTGCCTGAGCAAAATGATGTTTCTCATTACATTTCAGGCGGACAGCTCATGCCTTGGCATTATCTATTCTCCCTTCCACTACCACCTAAATCGTATGTTGGTACCTGAAACCCGTCCTTGCTCCCTGGCCACAAATCTCTGGATGTGGAGATGTGGATCAGCCCTCCCATCCAACAAATTCATGTGTGCTCCGTGAAGTCCATTTTCTTTATGGCTACTCCCAAGTAACATGCCTGTCTCGCCTCCTCTTCGCAGCATGTTCTTAGGATCCACTAGCTCTTCTGTGGTCATGTTTGAAATCATCAATTTCATCTTGTCCTGGTTTCAGTAAATGAACATGTCTCATTGAGTATATAGGTTGTGTTTTGAACCAAATCAGCTCATGTATCTCAGCAGTCTAGTACTCAGGCTGGGTTCTATCAGTGTATGAGAGAGAAGGCAGGGAGTCATGTGCCAGAAGAATGTGGGAGGTGTGCATGTAGGGAGACCTTGTGATGACCTTCCATACTAACTTCCATAGTGACGGCGCTGATAAACAATGATGAATAATGCATTTACAGAGCAAAATGCGGTGCAGTTGGGTCAATCAGCAAAGGTTTAGTGGAGCAAGGTCTTCTCAAATGGCTCCATACTGGACATGGATCGGTAAATTATGCAGAGATAATGAGAACTTTTTTTTTTCCTTTTTTGGCAGAACTGGGGATTGAACTCAGGCCCTTGCACTTGCCAGGGAAGCACTTATTACACTGAGCTACCTCCCCAGCTCCAAATGGTACTGATTTTTTCTTTTTTGCAGATCTGGGGATTGAATTCGATAATGAGAACTTATGTGACAAATTTCAATCTATTAAGACAGCGATATAGTGCTGGTGAGATGGCTCAGTGGTCTAAAGCACCCACTTAGAACAAACTTGGCAGAGCACAGGGACCGCAGTTCAATACCCCAGCACCACATGCCAGCCAGCCCCGCCCCCTGGTGGGCTGAGCTGGCCACACACACACACACACACACACACACACACAGACACACACACACACACACACACACACACAAATAAATGAATAAAATTTAAAAAAAGTTTTAAGACAGCATTATACCTGAGAGAAGAAATAAAACCTGAAAAGTTATAATAGATACAGGAAAATGGAAAAGAATGGAACGTAAGGTTTAAACAATGAACAGGAAAGAAAGGAGAAAATAGAAAAAAAGAAGAGGGAAAAGCATGCAAATATATATACAGAATGATGGAGGTGATTGTACTAAAAATGTCCATCAGTTTTTCTTTTTGTGACAATATGAGTTAATGTACAGAATTTTCACCTCGACTAACTCTGTATGCTGGTATCTGTGAACAAAGCAACTATATTGAGGACAGCAATGTGTAACACAGAAACCATGCTGGAAAGCCTGCCATCTTGGTCTTCTACATGTGTACTGTTTCCAATGTCATATCTATGACTACTACACTATTTTTAAAATAATTTTTAAAAGGTAATAGAAAAAAGAGAACAAAAATTTATGACTTTTGAATCCAAGCAGTAATATTCAGTCACATGTCCATTCTTACATGCCTATATCTGTTAATCTGAGCAACACATATGATGATAAAAGCAGATAAGATATCAACCATTGTTGATCAACTATTGTTTTGAAAATCTGTAACATAGGTATTGTTGTATGCTACCCTGTTTCTGTCTTTGTTTCTAATTTTGATTCTTGCTTTGGTTTTTACTTTTCAAAATAGAATAAAATTATAATAAAAGGAAAAATTTATGAAATAATTATTCAGTTTGTAAATATCATGGGATACAAGATCATTACACATTCATTATTACACTAATATGTGGATGTGGAAATTTAACTGAGGAGTATGATTTAAAATATGATTAGATACTCTGAATAAACATGGATATGCCAGACAAAATATGAAACAGTTCTATGCATAGAGAAATAAAACATTTTGAAAAAATGACCATAAGGTTCCAAATCATTGCAGATAAAACCCTTGATCAGTCCTCAGGTGACTTAATATTAGTGTAATAATCCACACTTTTGAAACAATCTTATTAAATGTAGTGATCTCGAAATGAAAATTCTAGGTTTCATAAAATACCTAAGGATCAAGAACAAAAAAGTGAAACTTTTAATACAGAACTAAGGTAGACTTCACATACTTCAAGAATTCTAAACTCCCATCAAAGAAGTCATTGAAATAACTATAGAAGTACATCCCTGTAACAGAATGAAGTTCAGGAATGGATCCACAGGTACCGCCATAGAACAATGACTAATAATGGTAAAGACCTTAACAGAGACTACAAGAGATAAGGGAGACTCACTGAAATGATTACTCTTGAATCCTCTGGATGGGCATAAGGACAGAATGGGCCTGGATCCATCCTGTAGTGCCGTCTGTCTCTCCCTCTCCCTCTCCCTCTCCCTCTCCAACTCTATCTCCATTAACAGTAATATTGATATTTCTTTATTGTATTTCTTATCTCTGGACCAAACGCTGGACACCATAAAAGGAGGACATATTTATTATGGCTCACAGTTTTCATATTTATTGTGGCTCACAGTTTTCAAAAAAGGAAAGAGACATGGGGAAACAATCCACCACCACAGAGCTGTTCGAAAACAAACCCACACATACCTTTTATCTAGGCCCCTCAGCTCAGTGCAGGGCTTTGGGAAAACACTTTCTTTGTTTTCTAACTCTTTAATCTTTTATTTATTTATTTGTGTATTTGGTACTGCATCTTGCTACACAGCTTGGACTGTTAAGAGTGACTCCTGTCTCTGCCTTACCAGTCCTGGGATTGCAGTGGTGCACAAAATAGTGTTTGGGATAAGTTAGGTTCCATTGTAGTGGGCTATGGGGGAATAGAGCTGTCCTGACTCAAAGAGAGGGTCCTATGAATCTGTAGATCTTGACTTCTTGTCAGCCCTGCATCATACAGGGGCACATTGGTTAGAATGAGTTTAAGCCTCAGGGGATTCAGGAAATAATGGGCAAATACTTTTGAATTCACTGGGCAGTGGTGAAGAGAATCAGGTCCATAGAGGACTAGGCTACAGATTCTGGCAGGAGCCAAGATGATGCATAGGGTCAAGGGAAGAATCTGAGGAATTTCTTTCTCCTTCTCCTGTCAGCCCTGGGAGACCACATGCACTTGCCAGATGTGATATTCACTTTCTGCCTCTGCTTTGGGTCAGAGCGCATGGAGGTCCTCTTCTGAGCTGTGCACTTCAGGTGAGCAAGCAGAGAGTGTAGGGCTGAGTAGGGTCGTGCTTCTGGTTGTGGGGTGAGTGAGGAAGCCTAACCTTAGAGAAAGGGACCTGGAATAAATCAGATTTTCCATGCTCCCCCAGCAATCAACTCTCTTTTGGGTGCAGATTTTGCCTCATTCTATCCACCGTGCAGAGTCCCAGCCTTATGCAGAGGGCCTGGCTTCAGGAGGCAGGAGCAGAGAGGACCTGTGTTCCTGAAGGTCAACGGGAAGACAGAGGGGGTACTGCAAAGGCCACATTTCAGAGACAGAGCTGCATAAAATTTTTGCAAAGCCTCTGGTGTGTGAGATACAGCAGGAAGTGCAGAATCCTTAAGAGATCTACATCTTGTAGACCATGGTCCTGAGAGGCTATCAGAGCCTTGTTCATCGGACTGAACTACAGGTGAGAGAGGCAGACAAAATCTGGAATCAGTTAGATCTGGGGGAGATGCCTTTACTTTTCTTTCTTTTTTTTCTCTCTTTTTCATTTATGTATTTAGTATAGGGTGTTCCTCCACAGCTCGGACTCCTAGTGGTCCTCCTATTTCCAGCCTCCCAGTGATGGGATTGCTGGTGTGCGCTACCATGCCTGAACACAATCACTGGGTCAGTGCCCCCGCGGGGGCGAGCCAGGGTGGCATGTGGGACGTGGGTTAGAATCCTGATCCCTGCACTTGCCAAAGCAGGGCATAAGCCCACTTAGTTATCTTGCAGACCCCGAGGGGCTCTCCCTGAAGAATCACCAGCCCAGTGATATAATCTCAGAATGTTCTAGAGAAGCCTGTCTTCTAAGACATGCCCTTCACTGCACCATTCTAAGGAGACCAGCCCCTTTCTCCTCAATTGTGAATGAGAGCCAGAGATTTTACTAAAGTCTTTACTTGAGGTGGGAGGAGCAAATGTTCTGGGGTGCAATGCATCAAGGGAGCACTGCGCAGAGGGCAAAATGTCTCAGCTTATCACCCATTTTCTTCAGGGCACCAGTGGAGGAGAGTTAGGGTAGGATCAGAAGGGACCTGAATAAGTTAGGTCAAGGTGAACCCCTGTGGACAGAGTGAGGAAGCCAAGAGTGAGGGACACATTCTGCATACTACCTGCCTCCTCCTCTGTTACAACCCAGAAGCAGGGATACGGGATACTTGTAGGCAGTGGGGCGCTGGGGGTGGGGATTGACATCATCAATCCCTACTTTCTTAGGGCTCATTGAATGAAGAAACAGAACATTGTTTTGAACACTGTGCTGCAAGTCTAGGCCCCAGAGCAGACGGGCTTAGTCAGATCCACCTTGCACATGGTTTGAGCCTCAGGTCACATAGTTTCCTCACCCAATCTGGATTCTCTTTCTGTACACACACAGTCGATTTGACCTACAGCACACAGTGAAGATATGATAGGGTGGGCCCCTCAGCCATATAGGTCCCAGGTGACCTTGTTGTGAGGTCAGCATTGCAGGTGGGCTTTGAAGATTGCACCAGAGATTGGGATTCCTTGATGGGCTGAGAGAGGAAGCCCCACACCACGTTGAGATTCTGAACAGAACCTGTATCTGCTGTGGTTGGCACCACGGCTCTGTTCAGTGGATACTCTCAGAGGAGCATCCCCTGTTGCCTCAGGGAAGCCCTGGCTTGCAGAGCCTCAATCTTCAGCCCTACTTCAGGTGGGAGCAGTAGAGAGCCCATGGCCTCAGCTAGCTGAGGCTGAGGGGCTGCAGGTAAGTTTGCAAACTTTTAGCCAGGTTGGTGTTCTTGTTTAATACACCCCTTCCTATCTTATCAGCCTTGAAACTGGTAAACTCCTTCCGGGACACTCTGCTTCCTCTCCCCATGCCCATGGTGGCTTCTTGGCCTAAGGAATTCCAGTGAGTCTGACATAGGCCACAGGTTCCTGGCTTTGGGAGGGACCAACTTGAGCTCAGAGAGAGTAGGGGCAGGGGACTGTAGAAAATTCTTTAGAATTTCCTGTCAGTGCTGTAAAGGTCTGTGGGAAGCAACCACTGAAGTGGGCTTCTGGCGTTAGAGAGAGGGGAGGGCACGATTCTGATGCCTCTCCATACAAGAGGAGTACAGACAACCTATTCCCATTCCAGTTGTGGTACAGAAGGAAGTGAAGAAAACCCAGCCAGCAAGACTGTCTCTGAGCAATGCAGAACCATCTCTGTTGTTGGTTCTGTCCCCATAGCAGCAGGCTTGTAAGAATGAGTCATCTCAGAACTTTGCCCTTGAGGAGGAGAAACACATTCAGTAAACAGGATTTGAGGATGAGAACACCAGGATTCATGTTCAGGACTCAGAGGGAGGAACTGAAGCACCCAAACCTTCCCATTAGAATAGACCATGGAGGCCTTCTCTGACCCTGGGACTCCTTAGGTATGGAGTCTCGGGTGTGGTCACCAACCTTCTCAGGGTGAGGTTGAGACCAAGGAAACATGCTTCTTCTTGGATGAACATGTGCTATCCTCCAGAACATAGTGAATCAAAGAGAAGACTGCCCTTGCTCTGGAGTCTAGAGAAGTCTAGAGAATGCAGGTTTTTCAAACATTAAGTTCCTTTCTTGTGCAACAGGGTCTGTTGGACCTTAGGATCTTTGAAGAAGAATTAGTACCACAGGGAAAGGTGGTCATTTGCCATGGCCTAATCATGATAAGAGTGAGGCAGGGCACTTGGACTCAGAGTACCTGAAAGATGGAATGCAGTCTGCCTAGTCTTTCAACCTGAGTGCTGTCCTGCAGTCCTACCTCCAATTAGAAAATTAAACTGAGGTCATGTACAGGGAGACATTTCCAGGACCCATGTGGAAGACAGAGAGATGAATTTGAATGACAGTGCACTCTGCATCAGGGGGGACCTCTACCCAGGTATCAGCCCCGGGAGGATGCAGTGCATCCTTGCTGTACATCTTGGCTTCAGACAGCAGGGAGTGTTGCTGTGGGTAGTGTGGCCTCTGGTCACCACACCCAAGAAAATAGAATTGGCCTGGACAATCTTCTAGAGTGTCCAAAGAGAGGACCTTGGAGAACACTTACCGTGGCCCCTACTTCCACCTCTGCTCTCCTAGGGTGATGTGGCCTTGACTTGCCAGTTGCAGTCTGAGGTCAGCAGTGGGCAAATATGAGCTCCTGGGCCTGCACCAGGCAAGGGAGGGCCTCTGGGTTCTGCTCCTTCTCAGTCTGGGGAAATCCTTACGGGGTGTCCAGATGAGCTGCATTTTTCTCCCTTGTCTCAGGCAGGTGGCCCTTGCTGTGGAGATCTTCACCAGGTCACAGGAAGAGACAAATCCTCTGGGAAAGGGAGCAGGAGACGATCTGCTGGGAGTAAGGAGAGGAACCCAGGTGAGGAGGGAAGGTTGCTTTTAGTGGAGCACGCTTGTGACCCATAATGATCACATTCACTGTGGCAAATTGCTCCCTGTCCATGGCACATGGCCATTCGAGTTCATGCCTTTCCCTGTCCTCCCTCAGCTTGACTTCAGCTTGAGTGTAAAGAATTTCTTTCTTTCTTTCTTTCTTTCTTTCTTTCTTTCTTTCTTTCTTTCTTTCTTTCTTTCTTTCTTTCT
>NW_004524757.1:4186922-4187581 GCF_000260255.1 Octodon degus
CCTTTGGTGGCTAGCAGAGAATGCCTAGAGCTCCAGGGCTGGCAGGATCTGTGGTACTGGGGATCAAACTTGCATGCTTGCACTTGTCACACAGGCATCGAGACCACAGAGCTATCTCCTCAGCATCAATATTGGGCTCTTGAAATGCATACTTTTTTTATTTGTTTGGAACCGGGGATTGAACTCAGGTCCTTGCATTTGCCAGGGAAGCGCTTATTCCACTGAGCCATCTCCCCAGCCCCAATTTTTTTTTTAACCAGCAACTCATGAAGTTTTTATTACCTTAGGTTGTACTTTAATTTGAGATCCAGAGTTTGGATGATTCCTTTCTCGTACATGTTTCCTGGTTTTACTTTTATTGTTTTAAGTCTCTTCTGGATCTGTATAAATATGAGGATTATTTACTTCAGTTCTGCATGGAATTCTTTTGGATTTTTGCTTGGGGTTACGTTCCATTCATACAGTGACTTTCAAATTATGCCCCTTTTCATGAGATCTATTCTGCCTTTCTGGGAAAAGACATCACCCTTTTTTCTGTTACGATATTCAATGTCCATGTGCAGAGTACTGTAGACATTGTACTGGACTTTCACATCTTTGCTTAAAATGTTTCTAACATATTTCATTTCTCTCAATGCCAGTGCTAAAGTGAATTGTTT
>NW_004524757.1:4208061-4209887 GCF_000260255.1 Octodon degus
GGTTACCCCTTCAAATTCTTGATGCTGGCCCTTCTGTGCTGAAGACTTCCCTTGGATGCCATGTGGTTGGTTGCACATGCTTGCTGATTTGGTTATGTGGGTCTAGGAATTGAACCCAGGGACTCAGAGTGCTGAGCAAAGGGTCTGCTATGGACCTGCTTCCCCAGCTGTGGTCCCCTTTCCTGAGTTTGGATATTATCTTATTCGCTATTGGGATTCAAATCAGGGTGTTTTTGCCTGAGCCTATTGCTTCAAGTGTTTTCCCTCGGGCTTTCCCCCCCAGGGACAATGTTTCTGGTGTTGTTTCTAAATTTTTGATTCAGTTTGACTGTTCCTTTCTGCAGACTTAGAGACTCGAGCCTGGTTTCATTCCCTTGCAATTGGATATTCAATTTGAACAGCAACATTTCTTTAATATACAGTCCTTGCTCCAGCATACAACTTGGACCTTTTGTAGAAAATGAAAAATGAGGAAGGAAAATGATGGATTCACAATCATTAGCAAAATTTAGCTATAATCTTCATAATGGAAAATAAGAATTGGAAGAAGAAGAAAGTCAATAGATTTCCAGGAGTTAGAAAGGATCAGAGCAGAAGAATTAGAAGCTCCAGATATTAGGAATGATGGGTCTCAATGCAGAATAAAGTATGAAACAAGCTGGACTTTGTTTGCTCAATGGTATGCAACCCTCTGGAGGGAAAATTGGTTCCCCAGAAAAGAGGGAAATCCCTCAGCTGCCCAGGACTTGGGGAGGCAGTAGATATTACGGCAGAGCCACAAACCAGTGAACAGTGTATTAGAGCACTGTGCTTTCGCTAATGGGAACTCCTTCGCAAATGGGGGCTAACAGTTGGTGAGGGATCCCAGCATGGGCATTGCTACAGTTTGTGTCTCCTTGTCCGCCCCAAACTCATGCATTCCTGAGCTGGCTTTCCAAGTCTGTGATTGATTCTTGATCCAATGCTGGAGTTGCAGGCATCAGTGCTACACCCCGGCCCAGGGGTGTGTAATTTGCATTACAGTGTAAGGAGGGCAGCAAGTGTAGGAAGCTGCCAGAGCTGCTGCTTCTCCCCTTGCTTTTTGCTCTTCCTTATTTAAATCAAACTCTCAGACAACTATAAAGCACTTCACTTCCCAGAGCTGCCCATGTCAATTCCTCCAGGGATTGGGTGAGAGACAGTGATGGGAGAGAGATGCCTGAATTAACATTCAGAGCTGGCTGGGTCTGAAAGAGTCTCCTGGAATCAAGTACCTGATCAAAAATACAGACTCAACCCTTTTCTGTGTATAAACTCATTTTCTGTTTATTTCCCTCTTCTTCTCCTTTTCCTTTCCTTTCTTTTTCCTCTTCAGCTCTTCTTTTCCTTCCTGTTACATGAATTTGCCTAGATTCTTCACAGTGTTAGAGAAAAAGTATGTTAAGGAAGAGCCCCATTTCCTCACTATTACCCTGAACCCCAAACCCTCATTGCTCACCTGCTCTATGGAAGGCCCTGGGGCTGTTGTGCAAACACGAGTACACTCACAGCTCAGGTCCCAGCCTACCCCTTAGGACAGTAGTGTCTAGCAGTGGCACCCATGTGCAGAACTGGGACACATGTCCTCAGGGATTTGCAGGTCAAGGTGTGGTACTGCAGAGAGCAGAGGGTGAATGTGCAGCGAGGACAGCAGGGAACTCAGAGAAAAGGCAGGTGACTCAGAGGGAGTTCATTTCACTGGACTTGCAAGGTCACCAGGGACACATGCTCAGATGAGGACTCCTGGGGCTGATAGCAGAGCCTGAAAATGGAGCAATGCTCTGAGCAGTTCTTAGTCAGTGAGGATA
>NW_004524757.1:4212127-4218564 GCF_000260255.1 Octodon degus
ATATATCCATTTATATGTCCTGCAGGCCAACTAGATTCATACTCAGGCACTGGGCACACAGAATCCAGAACTCTGTACACACACCTAGGAGTATCAGCCCTGCATGTTTGTTTAATTTTAGAAGAGCAACCTGGTTTTTCTGACCCAAATGTCCTGGCTTGGAGCCCACAAGAGAACTTTATCTTAAGAAATCATGCCTGTTGCATTTTGTGAGAATGTTTTGTGCAATAAATCACTTGCATTAACTCCACAGTTCCTCACGCCCACAGCTTGTCTTGCCTTGTTTTTCAGACTTAGGATCCTAGAAACCTTACAGACCACTTGTGTTATGAACAGGCACTTGGTAATGCTGTGCCACTAAAAAGCTAGCAGATCCCTTCCTCATCTCTTAGAACCATTTCCTTTTAAAAAAACTTATTTTTTTATTTTATTGAGAAACAAATAGCAATGAGACAGCTTCACAACTGATTAATAGGACATTTTTCAATAATTAATACATTGTACATTGTTGTCTTCTTAGTGGTTATCCATAGTACAAGATGCCGATAGGATATCCTGTCCAAACACTCTTAGTACAAGCCCTTCTCCTCATTGAATTAAGCAAAATTAGTTGTATATGTATCCTAACTATTCTGTATATACAGATAGAAAATGGTCCTTCCTTTGTATCCCCCTTTTTTGTTTACTTCTGTCAGAGATGGGTATTCCATTGGCATCTAAATAATATAGGTGCATAAATTCAGGAAAGCAATCCAACACAGTCCAGCAGTCCACAATAGTAGTGGGTTATCTGCAGAAGTTGTTGACTTTAGCCTTTCACAGCTCAGCATATTTATATGGCTTTACTTTTTTTTTTTTTTTGGCTGGGGAGATGGTGCAGTGGAATGGCTTTACTTTATAAACCTCATTTTTATACTTTTCTGTTGGATGGTTAAGACCAAGATAAAGCAAGTCCTATATAACAAGAAACATAACTTTTGTGTTGGATAAGATAAGTCAAGTACCCTCCCTCAGGATTTATCCTGTAATTCTATACCACAGTTTGCATATCTTTGTCAGCGTCAGTCATGGCCATTGCTTGACCCATTTGCTCTCCGTGAAATCTTGTGTGACTGTCCTTAGGCACACTGTACGTCATCGATCATGTTGCTTTGTGGCCCCATAATCTCCTTGATCAGAAAATTTGGGACAAAACTGAGTTACATGATGTTAGAGTGTAGGTTCTCCTATGTCCTGAGTCTTCACTGACCTTGAAAGGCTAGGGCCAGAATGTTGGCTGTCCTTGCGGTCCTTCTATTTCTCTAATTTTTGATCTGCAAACTTAGGTTGTTAACCTTCCAGAGAAGAAACTTACTATTACCCTACCACATATGCAGTTGGGTTTAACCTCACTATCTGAATATCAAACATCTTAGGCATAACATGGAACAGGCATTTTCCATCCAGTATTGATATATTAAACTTTAAGTCCCTACAGAATATGGAGAAAAAATTAAAAAAATAAAAAATATTTAAAGAATATGAATAAACAATTACATATTTTCTCAGAAATTTAGAAATCTAACCACATACAGCATTGTAGCAGAATAGTCCTGTGTCATTATTTTCCATGTGTCTTTTTTTCATTTATTACCCTTTTTAAAAAAAACTACATTTACTTGAGAGTGTGGTAATAATTGGTATGTCATGACAAGCAGTATGTATTTAGAAGACCAGAATGACAGGCATTCCAAGAGTGACCCTTCTATTACACATTGCTATCTTCAGTGCAGTTGCTTGGTACACATGCATCCGTATATATAGTTTGTCATGGTGAGAATCCTACCAATTAACTGCTAGTTTCAAAAACCTGCTGATGTTTCTCAGGATCATTGCGTTACCCATCCTGTGCATATAAATATATGACTTTGTCATACATTTATATATGCTGCAGGACAACTGCACCATTTATATATGCATTTGTATATACATGCATACATATACATTTATATATGCATGTATGCATTTATATATGCTCAGGACAACTAGATGCATCCTCAGACACTGGCCACACAGAACCCAGAACTCTATACACATCTAGGAGTATCAGCCCTGCATGTTTGTTTAATTTTACAAGAGCAACCTGGTGTTTCAACTTGAATGTCCTGGCTTGGAGCCCACAGATGCTGCCTGCAGTCTTTCCTTTATGCCTCCCATGAGTACACATCTTCCAAGCACAAGTCCTGTGACAGTTCTGATGTCCTCCCCAGTGTGAATGTCGAGTGGTGCCAGAATCGCCCAAATCCCTGTGCTGCCAGGATTCCTCCACCTGTAGCTCTGCTCCTTAGTTCCACACATGCCTCTCTTGAACTCAGCCTGCCCAGGTCAGAGCATTATGCTGTGACCGTATTCCCATCTGCTCACCCCAATACAGGATGAAGGACAGATGTTAACATGAACATGTCTCCTCCTGAATATGTCTGGTAAGGGTAATTTCTAAAGTTCCTCCTGTGTGGGTCTAAACACACTTAAGGTTTCCTGAACCAGAAAAGCACCATGAGCATGTGTTTCTTGCCATGTGAGACAGCTAAAGAGACTGAGGCTTAAAAGAAGAGCTGAGAGCAGGCACCCCAGAAGCAACCAACACGGATAGGAACCTTCTTTGGGCTTCTCTTGCAATTCCAAGTTGTGGTAAAGGCTATGTGGATGTTGCCTTAGCAATCCTACCCAGCATGAACTGGGAGGCTCGGAGCAGGCACACTGAAAGATGCACCTTGGGTGTCATTGGGGCCTGCAGAAGTCCCCCTTACAGAGTCCAGAGGAAAGATCAGTGCAGGAAGGTGGACCTGGAGCATGACAGAGTCCCCACATGGCTAATCTCCACAGCTCAGTGTGTGGTTCTCTGTCCTGTTGGATAACAGCAGTGCCTTGGGACACCCAGAATGGACCGAGTTTACCATGTCTCCAGGACTCCACGAGATGATAGCAACCACGAAAGAGACTCCTAGGGAATAAACTAGAACTGCAACAATGACTGCACACTTTCATCACAGAGCACAGTCATGTGCAGCTTTAGGAAAAAAAACCTGGGAGAGGATGCCTTGGCTACATAAAGAGACACTTGTGCCTGCCTCATTTCTGTGTGGTAGGCATTTGGCATGATGGGGACTTTGAATTCATATAACAATCCATTGTATAACACTAAGAGTATGTCTTCAATTTCTGAAAAAATGTGTACCTTGGCTTCCTTAAGAGGCTGGAATTGTTCAGATTTTGACAGTGCCTATTTTCTATGCACTTCCAGCAGGGGATAGTTAAACAGTTGTATTATGTTGATTTATGAATTACGAACTCGGTCTGACTAACTTTATGTGGAATTTCAGTACATTTTAGGACGATGTTTGTGGACGTAAAACTCACATGAATAATCTTTGTTTGTTAATCTTGAAAGGAAAACAACTAAATGAAATCAGCAGTTGAAGATATGGGGTTCTCAGGGAAGTGTGGTCTTCAGTAACACATGTGGTCTCTTATGTGTTCCACTCAGTACTTTCCTCAGTTCTGTTCCCAATCATGAAGTGAGTGGTTTTGGGCCTCCAGGACCTTCACCATGCTATTTCACCTTGCTGCCTCCTATCATACAGTGAAAACATGAAGCAAGTCACCCTGTGCTCCCTGCAGTTGTGCTTGTTGAAGCAGCAACATGAGAATCCAGTGTAGGAACTGCCTTGTGCTTCCGGAATTAACCATGGAAAACAAAGGCAAACAGAGAGTGGAGACCTAGCAACTCACAGAAGGAACTCAGTGTAAACAGCAAAACATGAGGAAGGCCTGGGGGAGACTTAGGACTCTGGATCTGGTCCCTGAGTGTGGGTCTCCGCAAGGAGTCTGAGGGCTGAGCAGGGAGCACATGACAGCATCAGTCAGAGGAAAGCCTTGCAGCTCTGCCCCTATGTTAGTGCACGGGCTGAGGCAGCACCTCACAGCAGGGATGCCAGTGAACAGCAGGTAGCACCACACAACAGGAAAAGAGAGACCAATGTTAGGGTTCCAGAAATTGTGTGCAGAGCCATCTGAAACGGCCCTGGTGGGAGAGAACTGTGTTCAAAACCATCAGTAATTTATCTTTTAAACTACCATTATTTTAATGACTGTAAGTCATGCACCTGAATTAGAATAATAAGTCCATGTTGAATCCTACAGAATAGGTACCCATATGCTTTAATCAAATAAGAATATACAGTGTACCTCAATCCCTGGGCAAATGTGTTTGTACAAGTGTGTTCATAAGCACTAGGGAAAAATATATTTATGCATATATACAGGAAACTTTGGTTAATTATACTGATTTCAACTGGTCTTTTGAAAGGAGCAGTTAATGTTACATTTATTTTCTTTTCATTCTTATTTCTTCTAAGTGTTTTGTTGGTGTTACCTGTTTTGTACTTTTCTTTAACCAATTCTGCACGTTTACCTCTAGTAACCTAAAAAACGAATTTGAAGATCATGTCATGCAATGCAGAAACCATGGCTGAATTCCATTATTTTCTTCAGTGAAATTTTCAAATTTTGAGTCACTGCCAATGCTTTATATTTTAGTATTTTGTGTTCTTTAAAAAATTAGAAAGAGTAACTAATACATGTGCACATGTACTCTGAAGTAGGGTGTTTTCCATGCACACATTATACACTTTGTGTTTCTAGTGATGCAAAGTCCACACACACATTTGGTAGAAACACTCAAGAGCATGTTGAATCTACATCAGCTCTGAAAGGTGGAAATAATGATCCCGAATATGAAAATTTCCCCCCACCGAGCATAAGCAGGACTCATTCCAATTCTCTGCTGCTGCTCAGCTTCATCGCCAAGGCACTACTGTTTTAGTGATTGAACATCCCCTATATTGTCACCTCTTTCACCCTTAATGAACCCTGGTATGAAAACTCTTCTTTCTATGTAGTAGCAGAATTAGATAAGGCTCTGTCCAGATCCAACCACTTTGTGGGACTGTTGGGTATAACTGCTGTGGTTGAAATCCTTGGAGCAATGGCTGCCTCTGCTGGCCGGTGCCTTGGTTCAAAAAGCACAAATTGCCCAACTTGTAAATGATTTAACACACAAGGTATCCTTAGCCCTTATGGCTCAGGAGCTGTAGATCAAAAGCTAGAGGCCAGGGTGGGTGCCTTGGAAGAATCTGTGTTATATTTAGGAAAGAAGTTATAAGCTTTGCGGCTTAGTCTGTGAATGTACTGTCATGGGGCATATTGATACATATCTGTAGCTCCTTCTTTCTACAATAATGTTGGTTACGGATGGAAAAGGATCAAGGCCCACATCATGGGAGTGTGAATCCATTCTGATGTGGGTTTCCACTTAACTCAATTACATAAAGAAATTGTGGAAATAATTTCTGCTCATTTTCCCACTGCTCATGCTTCTACTTTGAGGTTCAATATTTTTTAAATGGCTCAAAATATTTTCCTGCATTGCTTATTCTTGGCTCTGTTCCTTGATCTTTCTAGCTGTGTTATTGCTTCTGCTTTGTATTTTGCCAGGAATCACTGGATGGGCCCAAGGGCAGCTACATAAGCTCTGAGTTGCTTTTCACAAGTAACAATTTTAAGTAAATAACGGGGAGATGTTGGAAGCCAAACCCGCAAATTGGTTTGATCTTGCTGAAGAAACAGTCTGCTTAGGATGTAAAATGTCGCAAAGGGCCCCAGTTTCCTTATTCCACAGTTTGAGCAATGGGCCCAAAGGTGGACTTCCTGTTTCTTCAGGTTATCAGTTTTCTCCTTAGAAACAATTCTGACACCAGTAAAACAAGAAAGCTTTGAGGTACCTTCAAAAACCGCTGGGCACAGGTACAAGATATTTCTATATATAAGCTTGATGCAAAATAAACTCATTGCTAGACCACAGTCCAGAACTCCTAAACATGGCTTTCTTTCTCTTCCTGCCATCTTCCCTGATGCCATCTCTGAGGCATGGATCCATGCATCCACAGATTGTGCACCAATCCTTTAACCCATAAGCCTTGGAGAGACACTTACGCTAACCACAGAAGAAGGGCTGGATGTAGTTTGGGTGCCAGCTGAAACTGCTTCCTGTTATAATCCAACCTCAGTCATGGTGGGTAACAAAGACATTGGCCGGGCAGAAACTTTCCTGCCAGGTATATATTGGCAAAAGGGAAACATCATTTCTATTATATGTAACACTAATGGGACTCAAGGTAAGCTTCCATATGAAGTGAGGCAGTGGAAATGCATTGGGTAGCTTTACATGGATCCAGAATGGAATACTAAGCTAAGCAGAATCGCGGGAAGAGGCATACTGCTGAGCATATTGGAAAAGATACACATTGAAGAAATTTGTGCTGTGTTTTAACATTCACAACAGCAATCATGACCAAAGATGCAGCGAGCAAGTAAGACCGAATGGCCCACCTGGTTGG
>NW_004524757.1:4219009-4240204 GCF_000260255.1 Octodon degus
AGCAAGGCTGGTCCTCAGTGGCCACATGACAGGAGGTCCAAATATGCTGTCTCATACTGGACCATCCAGGCACAAAGCAGTAAAATAGAACAAGTCTTAAATATCAAAATGAGCTGCAAATTAGAAGGTGATAAACTATAAAGATGGATTGCCATTTTCCACAGTAGAATACATTCTGTCTATTATCTCACCCTGACACCAGTAAGTACAATACAGGATTCACTAACCAAGATGTGGAATGACCATAAACCTTGTAACTTGAGTCTTGCATAGGAATTTGTACTTCCAGCCCACAGGCTTACATTCTGCACTTCTCTACATGTGCTGTCCATTAAGGTTGACCTGCTCATAATTTTATCTATGAAAGATTCAAATTTTATCTCCTGAATAACAGTAGTCACATCTCAGCATTATACAACATGTAATGGCTGAGTTCCATATTTCACAGTGCTAGAAAAATGCATTTATTTCTCAGGGGAATACTCCCATTCAGACAAGCAAGGAGCTGTCTAGGGAGCTTTAGGCTTTAGGACCCACCTGGGCAGTGCACCTTCCCAAAGCCCCAAGCTTCTGTGGCTAAGTACACACCTGTGTGTGCTCTGCTACATGCCACCCCCGCAGGGCCCTTTACTTACCTTCTAGGTCCTTTGATGATATCTCTGTATCTTTCAACATAGGTGGTCCTCACAGACTTAATCTTATGGGGTAGTTTGATTCTGTTCACCTCAGTGAACTCACATCTTCACCACAGACAGAAGACCTTCTAAAGGGCAAAGAGGCCCTGATGGGTTGGGGTCAAAGGGACCCTGGACAGGTGGGCTTCTTTATTGACTGTAAATGTTCCTCTTATGATTGAATAAATAAAACATTTATATAAACATGGAGTTTAATGGCAAAGCAACACAAAAAAGAAACAAAGCAATGATTTTTATCCTTGTGTGATTTTCACATTTCTATCTAACTTTATGTAAACTTCTTAATCATTTTCATGGAAATTCCTATTCCAATACAATAGTATCTTCTGCAAAGTAAAATGAAATGTTTCCAAGCTGGTTTTACAACACAACAGTCTTATACATGGCACAGAAAAACAAAATCCCTGTGTGACCAATATCACAGAAATTCACATTCAGTTCAGACATTACAATAAATCCTCAGTTTCACAAAACTAAAAATTCAAATGAGAACAGTATCATTATTCAAATAAGATGTGTAGGGGCCAGGGAGATTGTACAGTGGAATAAGCGTTTCCTTGGCAAGCGCAAGGGTCTGAGATTAATCCCTGGTTCCAACAAAAAAAAAAAAAAAAAAAGAAAGAAGAAAAAAAACATGTAAGATGTGTAAGTTATTCCAAACTTGCACAAAGGAATAAGACTTCAAAGCGGACTGGGGATAGAGTCCACCAACACGGAGCCTTCCTGGCAAATGTGAGGTAATGTGTACCCCAAATAAGGAAAAGTCATGTCACCATTGGGCGTGGTGGTGCACACCTGTAATTCCAGCACTGAGGAAGCTGAGACAGGAGGCTCACCATGTGTTTGAGGCCAGCCTTGACTACAAATGGAAATCAAGGTGAAAATGTACCACATAGTAAGATTCTCACTCACAAAAACCAAAAGGTCAGTACCACTCCCCTCAAAACATAAGACATGTCATTTTCAATAACCCAAATGGAACAGGCATCAAGACAGGATGCATGGTAGTCATTCTCTCCACTACTCCTTCACTACTGAGAGAACTGTGTGTAGAAAAAAGAAACAGAAAAAGAAAAAGAAGGAAAGAATGGGACTTATTGCACGAGCGATGAGAGTTAAGTAGTGACTTGCTCATGAACACCAGTTCCTGGCATCAGCCTTGCTCCTTTATTGGTCCATATCTGATGCATGGGCAGCCTCTTGCTCCTGTCCCAAAGCATCTGCATACAGACGTGGGTAGGTACTGGGTTCTCTCCTATTAACCTTTGCCAAATGCTCCAGGACTTTCATCTTGGTGGTTTCAGCGTGGGCCCTTGGACCCCACAGGAACTCATAGCGAGCAGGATCACTGTTGGCCACCTGCCGGTACTCTAGATATCCTAACTCTACCAATTTTTCAGTGATGAATTTCCAGGGCTCCTTAAGAACAAAGTGATCATTCTGAGCTAACATGTCCCTTTTTCTTAGGTATTCTTTGATGTCGTCCTCACTGGCACAGTTGCCTTTCACGAAGATGATAGTCAGGATGACTATCAAGAGGTCGATTTTGGAAAGGCACTGGTAATTAGCACTGTATATCCCATTGTAAGTGAGGCCCAAGATAGGCAAAAGGGCATAAGTGTGGCTCGTGGGGTCCACTTCCCTCATTTCAATGCCGAAGTTCATACACATGGTTTCATAGAGTTTCTTGAATACTGGCGTTTGTTCGTTATCATAATCAGGGCCCAAAGTGCGCAGCATATCTGCTTTGGTGATTGTCTCCTGCTTTTGATACTTCCAGATCAGGTTTGTCAACACTCTAGCTATGCTGTCATCTATGAATGCATAGGACAAGAACTGAACAGCTACCTCGTCTTGGGCATTGCATATGTCCTCCTCTTCATTCCAGCTGGAAGACTCACTAGATTGGCTCACCTGCCTGGAGTTCATGGCAGTGGTGGAAAGAATATTCCCTGCGGATTCCTGGGACAACTTGGTGCCCTACTCTTGCTGTAGCAGAGAGTAGAGCCCTGGAGAAAGAGCAGCCTGAGGAACAGTGGCTGTTACTTCCTCTCTCCGAGACTTCAAAATCTGCAGACCTGCCAAGCTCTGTGCCCTTCTTTAATCTGCAGACCTGCCAAGCTCTGTGCCCTTCTTAGGTAAGATGGTGTCCCTGTAAATTGCTGTGTTGTTTACGCTGACCATGAAGAAGCTCCAAGATTCCTTCGTGATAGTAATTCAGATACCTGTAGGAGAGAGGAAGACTGTGAATGTTCTTGCTTGGCAAAATTGCTCGTTATCTCCCCAAAGGCCCTTCTCTTTGGGTGGTGTTCACAGGGTTCTGTCCTTTTAGAGGTACTGTCTCCAAGAATCTGGGACAGAAAGCGAGCCTGCTCCTCAGGGTACAGCTGAATTGCTACACTCAGACATGCGGGATCCAGATGGAAATGGCTCGCTTAAACTTATCATTTTTTCTAACCTTTTTCTCACATTTTTCCTATGCTTTATATAAACTTTCCTACATTTATTCTGCATAAAATATATGTTTTCTCTTTTTTGTGTTATCTTTCATTTCTCTTCAGTTTTTTTGTGTTATTTTACCTCATTCTATGAACATGCTTCTAGTCCTTAATGAGCTCTTTAGTGCACCTTCTCTGTCTTTCCTACATCATATACTTTGAGCTTTCCTATCTTTCTTATGCATCCTCCTTTTCCCAGATACAGTATCTTTATAATGATTAAGATACACTATTCTCTGTACAGCTAGTTGAGACTATAGTATCACTGTTATTTTTCCTCCCATCAGCAGGGCTATATAGCTTTTGCATTTAGTATATATTATCTCTACTAATTTGGGTTGCCTGAGTTGTCTCAATTGTCTTCATTTTTACACTTAAACTGTAGACTTCTACTCTTTGGTTCATTATGCTATGTGATTGCTACAATTTCCATTTTATTATCAAACTTGTGTTGGATGATAATGCAGTAAATGACTTCCTGGATGATGCCAGGGTAACAAAGTAGTTACCATTAATGGAATTTCTCTGTATGGGAATACCTAGATTTCCTTTGTAAAACTAACAATAGTAGGATACACTCCCAGAGTACCTGTTGGTGAGCGAAGTATACATTATCGTTCCCTCCTAAATTAATAGGAATGATCAGATCTCCAGGCACAGGGAAAGAATTGCCGTTACCTATGTCCCAAGTACATCACCGAAAGGCAGATGAGGTCAATACGCTTTTGCTGTAGGAACAAAGTCTTTCAATTATAACTATTGCAAAATTTGGCACACAAACATTAGAAACGTGAGAAGACAATGTCTCCTGAATGTCTCCACAAATTTCCAAGTATTCCAAATCTAATCTGAGGGTTTTGTGGGGGAGAACAGCATAAGCCACACACTTCAGTTCCACAGAAGTATAACAGAGGAGTTCATTAAAAAATGATCAAGGAGTTGCTCAGCAGAATGAAGAAAGTATAACAGATAATGAAAGCAGTATCCAAAGAAGTTAAGGAATCTGCAAAGGACATTAATAAAAAGCAACCTGAGTTCAACAACCTATGCAAAACTTGAATAATTTATCAAAGAATTATAGTCTATGAGAGAATTTCAATCACAAATCCAGGAGATTCCAGCCAGCATGCAGGACCTGCATGTGAATGGGGCTGCCGGGGCCCGCCGGATCCTCACTCCAGCCAGCACCCAGGCCCAGCATGTGAGTGGAACCTCCTCCATCATACAGGCCCAGTGTGGAACCCTGTGGCAGAACTCCCTGCAGAGAAGCTAGAGGCATGACCCACCCAGCTGATCCAGGAGCAGAACATCTTGTCAGAGTGGCACAGCTGGTTCACTTCAAAGGACTGCAGCAGGAAGAAGTGCAGCACAGCAGCTAGACCCAAGCCAGACCCACCTGGATGAGTTAGAACTTCGTAGATCCAAATCTGGTGCTAAGGTTTGCTCCACCAAATCTCTACACCAAAGAGAGTGCTACAGAAATGATGAAAAGGAGCAAAATGCATTCTCAGGCCCTGAGCCCACCCAGAAGAAATGCACTGAGCCCACCTAGAACAAATGCAGGAGACAATACGATAGAAGAAATTGGAAATTGCATACCTTTAATCTCTAAAATTGTACTGTCTGAAGTAAAGAAACAATGGCAAAAAGGTAAAGAGGAAGTCAGATTAGAAATAATCTCTGAGGTAAAGAAAGAAATGACTATAATGAAAGAAGTGCTAAGTGCTTCTAAAAGAATCACTGATAAAAAGTAGAGGAGAATATAAAAATGATGGACTCATTGAATGATCAATACAGGAAAGAAATAGAATGCGTGAAGCCGATTCAAAGTGATATACAGGAAATTAAAACCTTAATCACAAGCTGGCAAAACTATCTGAATGAAAGTGAAAAGAAACTTTCATGCCTTGAAGCCATCATTGCAGTTAGTGAAAAGGTAAGAAAAGATCTTTTAAAAACAACTAGGATGCAGGAAAATAATAGTTTGACCTATGCAAGATGACACAGAGATGAACAACATAAGATTCATAGGCATCAATGAGAAAGAAGAAGTCAATGTAGATGACATATGGGCAGAAGTAATAGCAGAAAACTTCCCAAATATGGGGGAAAAATCTGATATTCAGTTAACCGATGCATATAAAACTCTAATACCACACCCATACATAATAATCATGATCTCAGAAATTCAGCACAGGAACAGTATACTAAAAGCTACTAAAGAAAGGAAACAGGTCACATCTAAAGGAATACCAATCAGAATGATGACAAATTTCTCTTCACAAACCATAAAGTAAAGAAAAGCATGAAGCAAAGTACTTCAAGTCTTGCAAGAAAAAAATTCTAGCTCAGCCTGATATATATCCTGCAAAACTCTCAAATTCAACGAAGTGAAATACATTCATAAAAAAGCAACTAAAGAATTTCATGACAACAAAGCAAACCCTGCACAGACTACTGAAAGATATTCTAGAGGGATCAAAATGCTCCTGACTCCATGAATGAGAACAGAAAGAACCCACCAAATAGGGCAAACAAACACAGGAGAAAAAGATGTATACAACAGCAGTCTTTCAATTATTCTTTTGTATACAGCAGCAAAGTATTTCCATAAGCATACTCTATAATTGGACTTCTCCTGTACTCTATGGGTCATCACTCTGTTCGGGTCTACAGGGTGGATATCAAGGAAATAGCAGTAGTTTAGTCCCACAATTGACACCTGGCCACCAGTACTCTTCATGGACATGGTCACGTCCACCACATACTAGAACTTTGTGCAATATCCTATCCCCAAACTGCTAGAAGTGCTGGTCCTATATTTGCCAATCTAATATTTTTATTATGTATTATTCTTTGTAATTCTTTCCTTCATGAAAAAGATTTTTAGTTGATATTTTTTGATATATTAACCAAATGACGTACTGTGTGAGTACTCTGAATTGATCACAGATTTATACATATGATACACTACATTGTGGCCTCTTAGTTCAACTCAATATAATTTTAATATTATTTAGAAATATTTGATTTAATTTTGAATTAAATATTTGATTAATTTTCTGAACATTGTTTAATTTTATTTTTTGTTTTATGATTTATACTGTTTCTTTGATTTAGAACCTACTTATAAGTCATAGTATATTTTCTCCTAGCATTAGAAACCTTAAAAAGTGTATTTCCATTGACTTTATATTAGTTCTTCCTTCTCTTTTATAAACACACGCAAACACACACACACACACACACACACACACACCAAAATATATATAATCTGAAGTAAGATTGAAACTGTTTTAGGGCTGGGGAGATAGCTCAATAGAATAAGTGCTTGCCTGGCAAGCGCAAGGGCCTGAGTTCAATCCCCAGTTCCACAAAATAGATAAATAAATAAATAAAGATTGATACTGTTTTGTGGAAATCATGAATGACCTTTTAAATGGGTTCATCTAAAATAATTATATTTTACAAACTCCTGCATAACTACCATTTTAAGAGCTCTTTATTCTTTATCCAGGACCACACAGAAACTTTTCTTGCCTTCTGGAATATGGTCTTCATTATTTTCTATATGATACATGGGAAGGTAGTAGAATATTTCGAGTTGGTAGAACTGGAAAATATTTTACTTTTAGTTTTCAAAACTATCTTTGCTAAGCATAAAATTCATTGAGGACAAATCTTTTTTTTCAGTCCTTTGAATAAGTAAGTCAATTTTCTTACCCACTTATTATTTTTTTCTGATGCGGAACAAGATGCTACTTACTTTTTTTCTTCCATAGCTATTTTTTTTTCTTTTCTGTATTTTTGGGAAAGGTCTACAGGGTGTTCAGTGTCTCACTACTAGAACGGACTCTTAGTGATTCTCCTGTTTACAGCCCACTAAGTGCTAGCATTACAGGTGTGCACCACCACACCCCGTCTCAATTGTCCTCTCAGTGCACACTGGGGGAGAGGCCCACATGGCAGGCTTGGGGATGGGAGACCTGGCCCCTGATCCTGCTTGCAGGCACTTTAATCCACTGAACTATGTGGCTGGTCGTATTTTTTCTATGTATATGCTTTAATGATTTTTTTTCTTTACAATCAGTTTTGGACAATTCCAGTTTTGTGTAATTTGGTATGATTTTATTAAAATTTCTTGTGCAAAAGGTTCATTTTTCTTAGAAATGTGGCACTATAATTTTAACTAAATTCAGAAATTTTAAATCTTTAAATATTCATTGCCTACCCCCTTCTACTTTGAGAATTCTAATTATATGAATGTAAGTTTCTTGATTTTGGCACATAATGAACTATTATGTAACAGATCTATAAACTTTTTCTCCTTCATGTTTATTTTAGACAATTTTTATTGTCATATTCACTTAAGTTTGTAAATAATTTTTACAATGTGCAATCTACTATTAATCTTATTTTATGTATTCCTTTCAGAAATATTTTTCTTTTTTTAGGTATTTTTCCCCCCAGGGTCTCACTACACAGCCCAGACCTGTAGTGATCTTCCTGATTTCTCTCTCCCTAGTGCTGGGATTACAGTCACGCACCACCATGCCTGGACTGCATTGGTGGCTCAGCGTGCCTGAGGGCAGAGCCAGGGAGGCATGTGGAACCAGAGATCGAACCCTGGCCCCTAAGCTTACCTAAGCACGCTCTTAGTCCTCTGAGCTATACCACCGGCCCCAGAAATATTTTTATAAAATTCAAAAACAAAGAAATCCAGGAGATTAAATATTATATTGAATATTTGGGCCACAGCAGTGAGCGCCAAGACAGAAAATCTCTAAATAATCCATGTTATTTAATAAAACTGAATACTTTATACTAAAACCATCCAATATGAAAAGCCCATGTACTGTTTGACTGAGACTTGAATTTTATAAAAATTTTACAGAAGATCTAATGACAGTATTCCTCAACCTCTTAAACTGAAAGAGAAGCAGTAGTTCAAAAGTAATTCCTTGGAAGCAAGGACTAACCTGATCGCGAAAGTAAAAAGGATCCAATCACAAAACAGCTATGAGTCAGTCTCCTTAAGGAACAGAGATGTAAAACACCTCAGTAAGATAATGACAAGCAGGATGCACAGAATAGAAGTAAGATTCATTCGAAGGCCACAAGCATGGCTCAACACGCACAAATCAAACATGTAATGCATTATCTGAGCAGAAGGGAGGATAAAAATTTGTCAATATAAGCAGAAAAATATTTAATTCCATCTGACTTATAAGATTGTTTTTTCTAGTTCTATGAGGGATGTTATTGATATGTGCATTGGAATTTTGTTAAATCTGGATAAAGGAATGGAAGTATAACTATTTTGACTATGTTGGTTCTCTCTACTAAGGAACAGGGTATAACATTGCATTTTCCGATAGCCCCTACAATCTCCTTTTCACATCACTGCAGTTTTCACTGTAAAGGTCTCTCACTTTATTGGTTATGTTAACACATAAGAAATTAATTTTTCTTGTGGATACTGTGGAAGTTATACTACCAGTAAGTTACAGGATGTTACAGTATAGGTTCCCTTATGTCCTCAGTCTACACAGACCTTGAAGAGCTAGGGCCAAAATGTTTCCATTTTTTTTCTCAGTAAGTTTGTACTTGTTTTCCAGGAATGGTACTGATTTTTGTGCAAGGATTTGTTGTTTTTTTCATTTTTTGGAATTTAAGACAGGGTGTAGAGGATGTACAGGGTCTCATTGTATAGATCGAACTAATAGTGATCTTCCTGTTTACAGCCTCCCCAGTGCTGAGATTACAGGTACATGCCACCACTCCCAGTCTCAATCAGTCTCAGCACACCCTGGGGCCAGGGCACTCAAGGCAGACCTGGGGATAGAACTCCCAGACGCTGCATCTGCCTAAGCAAGTGCATTAATAAACTGAGCTCTTTGGCCAGACTGTGCATTGACTTTTAACCTGCTATACTACCTAATTTGGTAATGAATGATAGGATTCTTCTGGTGGAGTTACCCACGTCTGCAATGTAGAGGATATTGTTATTTGCAAATTATGATAATTTAATTCCATTCCTATTCATATGCCTTCAATTTCCTTCTGTTGCCTGATAGCTCTAGTTAATGTGTTGAGAATGATGTTGTACAAGTGTGCTGACAGCAGACATCCTTGACTTGCTCCTGACTATAGAGAGAAAACTTTCTGCTGCTTTTTTAAAATAAAATTTGTTTTCATCTTTTACTTGGTCCAGAGTTTAGCTATGCAGCTCAGACTTGTAATAATCTTTCTGCCTCAGCCTCCCCAGAGCTGGGATTACAGGCATGCGCAACCACTCCACGTTTCTGTGCTTAACACTGCATACACAGGGTGCCAGGGCTAACAGAGCATATGATACCAGGGATTGAACCCGGGTCCCAGTGCTTGCCAGTCAAGCACTTAGACTGCTGAGCTCTCTCCACAGCCCCACTGGCACAATGATATTCATAAGAAAATATTATGTACATTTAAAATTTTACTGAATAATTTGAAATATTTTATTCACAAAAAGTGTCGTAATTTATATTTTCTCACTCTTTCATTTCATATTGGATCATAAAGAGGTTTTCATATCAGTCTATGTAGTTCTGCCATGTTATGTGTATACATCTATTCACAGCTTACAAATCCCATTAAAAATATTCATTGATAGGGCCGGACAAATATCTTAGTGCATTAATGCGCCTCCTGATGCAGACCTAGGGCCTGAGGTTGATACTCAGTATACCATGCAGGCCCCACCAAAGGGTCAGGCTGAGACATTGATTGAGTCTGAGTGCAGTGGTGCACCCCTGTAATTGCAGTGCTTTGTAAGTGGAAAACGGGAGGATTACTACAAGTCTGATCTCTGTAGTGAGACACAGTGGATCCTGTACTAAATAAATTTTTAAAAATTCATTCATAAAAATGTATGTAATTAGTCTGGTGCTCTTTCTCCTTTCTTACGGCGTATTATGTGTGTGAAATAATTTATTTACTTCCTGAAAAATAAATGCCTCTTCACTTTCTTACACTTGGTCACCTTAGTGTAAATTGTCATGCATTTAAGGAAATACCACGATTTCTTTTCCCTATGATGCTAAAGCTGTGTTATCATAACCAAGTGACTCTCCTCAGGTACACTCTAAATTGTCAATCACTTTGCCCTGTGGCCTCATGATCTCCTTGATCAGAAAATTTGGGACACCACTGAGTTGCAGGATGTTACAGTACAGGTTCTCTTGTGTCCTGAGTCCTCCCTGACCCTCAAGGGCTAGGGACATAATGTTGGCTGTCCTTATAGCCCTTATTTTTCTCTAATATTTGGTCTGCAAACGTAAGCTGTTAACCCTCCAGAAGAGAAGCTTAATGATATTATTAGCCTAGAACACAGGCTGATGATCTTAACGTAAGTATCTGTCTGAATATCAAATGCCTTAGACTTAACATGGATCAGGTTTTTTCTGTCAATCACTGACAAGCTAAACTTTAAATCTGTACAAAATGTGGAAAAAACCAAAAGGAATAAAAAATAAAAAAATAGTAAAAAATAGAAATAAACAATTACAAATTTTACACAGAAATTTAGAAATTTAATCATATACAACATTGTAGCAGGACAGTCCTATGACTTTTTTATTGTCTCTAGTTTTGATTTATTACCTTTTTTAAACAAACATTTACTTGACAGAGAGTATAGCAATAATTGATATGACATTAGCAGCAGTGAATATTCCATCTATCAGAAAGTAGTGATTTGCATCATGCTATACACATGCTTTATATACATAAAAAATTCAAGTAATAGCAAATGCTGGTGATTGGATGGGGATGTGGAGAGAAGCCCTTATTCTTTGCTTCTGGGGGTGTTAATGGTGACAAATCCTATGAACATCAATACACAGATTACTGAGAAAGAACAGTAAAAACTACACTGAGCTCAAATATTAAAATTCTAGGTATCTTCCAGACAGAATAAAAGGTATCACAATGCAGTGGTGTGTTCACACTGAAGTTTATAGTAGCCCAGTTGCTGGTACGTAAATCTTCAAAGGAGCCTATATGTCTACACACAGATGAATAAATAAAGAAAATATGGTAGGGCCGGCAAGGCAGCTCAGCAGACTAAGTGTCTGCTTAGAAAAGTGCAGGGAATAGGGTTTGATTCCAAGGACTACATGCTGCTCTGGCCCAACTCCTGGGCATGCTAAGCCAATAACTGAGACTAGGGTGGATGGTGGAATACATCTCTAATTCCAGCATTGTGGAGGCTGAAGACTCATAGGAGGATCACTATGAGACTAAGATGTGTAGTAAGACCCTGTATCAAATAAATAAATAATAATAAACATGCTTAAGTTATTTGCACAATAACAGATGTACACCAAAACATGATAAGTGAACAACATCAGACACTGAGCTTAAGTATCACATGGTTTTTTATATGAGAAACCAGAATTATAAAATAAAGAGCAAGATGAAACATAGATTATACTAAAAAATACATTGATTCTTTATATGAGGGAGAAAATCAAGAGACGGTGTGGGGAAGAGAGTGTGGGCTATGACATGAACAGGGAAAAACTGTGAAGTTTTCACATGGACGAAGTACCTATGAATGATGTCATTATTATGTACTCCAAATGCTTTAGAGAAAGGAGTGGTGAGTGAGGAGTGGTATTAAGAAAAATGAACATAGGGCATGAATTTGTACCAATTCCCAAGATGAATGTAATCATCATGTAAGACAAACATGCATCAGTGCAAAAACTTAAATTCAATTCACAAATCTACAAATGCAATACATTGTATCAACAGAGCCAAATCCAAAACACATGAACATCTCAATTGATGTAGAAAAGGCTTTTGAGAAAGTCCAACACACTTCATGTTCAGAGTCCCACAGAAAAATGGAATAGATGACCTCTACTTCAATCTGACAAAAGCCATTTATGACAACACAACAGCTAACATAATATTCTAAATGGGAAAAAACTGAAATATTTCACTCTCAGATGTGGTACAAAATAAAGATATTCTCTATCACAACTCCTATTCAATATAGTTCTGGAATCATTAGCTACAGCCATTAGACAAGACAAATAAAATGAATAAAAATAGGTAAGAAAAAGTTAAACTATCATTTTTTGCAGATGACAAGATACTTTACTTGGAAAACCCAAAATACTCCACCAAGAATTTACTAGAATTAATACACAAATTCAGTAGCATAGCAAGACACAAAAACAATACCCAAAAGTCAATAACATTCCTTTACACAGATAACAGACACACTGAGATGGAAATTAGAGAAACAATACTTTTACAATAGCACTGTGGAAAATGAAATACCTAAGAATTTAACTAAAGAAGTCAAAGATCTATTCAATGAAAATCACAGTACTCTGAAAAAAGAGATGCAAGAGAAATTCAGAAAATGGAAAGATATGCCATGTTGTTGAATAGGAAAAACCAACATTATGAAGATACCAAACTCTCAAAATTATTATAAAGATTTAATGCAATCCCCATCAAAATTCCACCAACATACCTCACAGATCTAGAGTAATCATTCTATAAATTTACTTGGAAACAGAAAAGACCTAGAATAGCAGAGGCAATCTTGGGCAACAAATACAAGGCACCAGGCATTACAATTCCTGGCTTCAAATTATATTACAAAGCTATGATGGTAAAATCAGCATGGCATTTGCAAAAAAAAATTGACCTGAGGATCAACAGAATAGATTAGAAGATGCAGAAGCAACTACAAACACACTCAGCCACCATGTCATTGACATAGGGGCCAAACATGTTTATTGGAAGAAAGATAACCTATTTAAAAAACGGTGCTGATAAAACTGGCTCTCTACATGCCAAAAACTAAAATGTGACTCAGATCTATCACCATGCACTACACTAAAGTCAAAATGGATTAAAGATCTAAACATTAAAACAGAGACACTAAATTTCCTGGAAGAGAAAGTATGAAGAACTCTTGAAGAAATAGAGGTAGGCAAACAATTTATGAACAAAAATCAAATTGCATGGGTAATACTTGAAAGAATTAACAACTGGGACCTCGGCTTATTGAGAAGTTTTTGTATGTCAAAAGAAATTGCCAAGAAAGTGAAAAGACAACCCAAAAATTAGGAAGATATCTTAACTAAGAAGCACTCAGACAAAGGTCTTCTCTCTAGAATATATAAAGAACAAAAAAAAATTTGGGCCCCAACACTTAAAAGACCCAATCCAGAAATGGGCATCTGCAATGGACAAACATTTCTCAGAGGAAGAAATTCTAGAAGCTAATACATATATTGAAAAATATATGTTTCAGGTCACTAGCCATCTGTGAAATGCAAAATAAAACAATATTGAGATATTATCATCTCACCCCAGAAAGAATGGCTATCATAAAGAAATCACCCAACAACAAATACTGGAGAGGCTGTGGGGAAAAAGGAACCCTTCTCCACTGCTGGTGGGAATGTAGACTGGAGCGACCATGATGGAAATCAGTGTGGAGACTCCTTAAAAAAACTAGGATATCATGTCTGCATCTTGTACAGCAAATAGCCATTAGGAAGAGAGTATGCAATGTGTTAATTATTGAAACTGTCCTACCAATTTGATTTGAAACTGTCCCATTGCTATGTGGTTCTCAATAAAATTATGGGAAAAAAGACTCCAGTTCCCTAAGTAAAAAATATAAATAAAAAATAAAGAGAAGTCATTATCTGAAAAAAAAATAAAGGACCATTTTGTAGTGAAAAAAATACATATATGTATACACAAGATAGTTAAGATAGCTACTTTTATTTCAATGAGAAGAAAAGTTTGTACTGATATTGTTTAGACAAGATATCATGTCTGCACCTTGTCCTCTGAATAACTACTGCAAAGACAACAATATGCAATGTGTTAGTTACTGCAACTGTCCTACTAACCTGTTTTGAAACTGTTTCAATGCTATTTTATCTTTTTTTCTCATTAAAGTGAATAAAAAATTAAAGAATTTTAAAAAAGTAAAACAAATTAAAATGATTTTTAAAAAAAACCAGGACTGGAAATCCCATTCAAAGCACATATCCCCCTACTAGGAATATCCCCAGATGAACTGAAAAATTCATATCGTAATGATATATGTGCACCTATGTTTGTAGCAGCACAATTTGTGGTAGTCAAATCTTGGAAGTAAAAAAATGCCCGTCACCTGAGGAATGGATGAAAAATATGTGGTGTTTTTATACAATGGAGCATTACTCAGCTATAAAGACTGATAAACTCAAAGCCTTCATACATAAGTGGATACCACTTGAAGATATACTCCCAAGTGAAATAAACCAACCCACATGTGTAAATGTCAAACAGTCTCCCTACTTTTAGAACTCAAAAGAAGAAATAAAAATTTAAAAGTATTACACAACTGAATGGAAAGTGAAAACTTAAGGATTAAACAAAGAAGACTGGGCAAGGAGAAAAGCTAGGAAACATGGCAGGGGCAAAACCATATATTTATATACACAAGATGGCTAAGGCAGTAATCTTGAGAATCTCCCTCAGGTTTTTGAAATCAGCAATTAATTGATAGGATTCTCACCCTGACTAACTATATATGCTGATACCTGTGAACTAAGCAACTGCACTGAAGATAGCAATGTGTAATAATAGGACCATGCTTGGAATCCCTGCCAGTCTAGTCTTCTAAAAGTGTACTACTTCTAATATCATATCAATTACTGCTATAGTATCTCTCTCTCTCTCGTGTTTGTTTAAAAAATTATAGATGAAAACAAGAGAGAAGAAAAATGTCATAGGCCTGTCTGCAACAATATTGTATATGGTTAGATTTCTAAATTTTGGTGTAAAAATTTGTAATTGTTTATTTCTATTTGTTTTAGTTTTTCATTTTTAATTTTTTTTCACATTCTAGACGGATTTAAAGTTTAGCATATCAACGACTGACGGAAAATACTTGTTCTGTACTATGTCTAATGTGTTTGCTATTCAGACAGATACTGATGTTAAGATCAACAGCCTATATTTTAGGGTAATAATATCATTAAGTTTGTCTTCTGGAGGGTTTAAAACTTAAGTTTGCAGACCAAAGAATTAGCAAAAAAGAAGGGCTACAAGGATAGCAATATTTTGGCCCTAGTCCTTGAAAGTCAGTGAGGACTCAGGACATATGAGAACCTGCACTGTAACATCCTGTAACTCAGTGGTGTCACAAATTTTCTGATCAAGATTATGGGTCCGCAGAGGAAAGGGATGGATGAGGTAGAGTGTGTCTAATGAGAGTAACCTGGATAGAAAACATTCTCTCAAGCTTTCACAAAAAGCAAATTGATCAAGCAATGGCAGTGACTCATCCACATGGCTGACACTGACAAAAGATCTACAAACTGCTATACAAGGTTTCAGGATAAATCCTGAGGGGATGTGACTGACCTTGTCAGATACAAAAGTTTCATTTCTTGTTATATATGTCTTGCCTTCTCTTGGTTTTTAAAATCCAGTGGAAAAGTATAAAAACAAGTTACTAAAAGTAAAGCCATAATAAAGCTGAGCTACAAAAGGCTCAACTCACCAACTTCCTTTTTTTTTCCAGTACTTGGGATTGAACTCAGGACCCTGTACTTACCAGGAAAGCGCTTATTCTACTGAGCTATCTCCCAGGTCCTCAACTCATCAACTTCTGATATTGCCTGTCCTGCCGATAACCCACTATTGCTATGGCCTACTGGAATATATTGGATTACTTTGCTGAATTCATGCTCCTACAATTTATGAATGGACATGGAATTCCCTTCTCTGAAAAAGTAAACAAAAGGGGGGATATAAATGAAAGTCCATTTTGCAGTGAAAAATATATATGTATCTGTATACACAAAATAGTTAGCATAGACATAGAGCTACTTTCTCTTATTTCAATGAGAAAAAAGGTTTTGAACTAATAGTGTTTAGACAAGATATCACGTCTACATCTTGTACCATGAATAACTACAATAAAAACAACATGCAATTTATTAATTATTGTAACTGTTCTACTAACCTATTTTGAAACTGTCTCCTTGCTAATTATTTCTCAATAAAATATATAAAAACAATAAATACAGTTTTCATCTTTGCGAGTTATGTGAAAAAAATAACTTCAGTGCTCACCTAAGTACTCTCCTTAATTCCTGACTGATGCTGGCCTGCTCCCTTTGTAGGTCGGAAGTGCCTCCTCCAACAGCTGGTGAAGATCTTCGCAGCAAGGCTCACCTCCCTGGGACAACAGAGAATGAATCGCAGCACACCTGCACCCCTCTGTGAGGAGTCTCCCCAGGCTGATAAAGGAGCAGAATCCAGAGGCCCTCCCTTCTCTGGTGCAGGCCCAGATGCTCACTTTTCCCCTCTGCAGACATGAGGCTGAATCTGGTGTGTCAAGGCCACCATCTCCCTAGGACGGCAGACATGGAAGTACTGCCAAGGTGACTCTTCTGTGAGGTCCTGCCTGAGGTCAGGTTCCCCTGCTAGCACAGGCAGGGTGTTCATGTTTTAGATCTGCTGACCTGAGGCCACAGTGCACAGACCAAGGCTTTCTCATCCCTGAAACCAAGGGCTAGGGAAAAAGGTACACTGCATGCACCAGGGGCTGACATCTGGGTGGAAGGCATCCTCTGTCCTTCTGACAAGTGTCCCCTCAAAGTCCCTCTAGGCCCTTCCCTTCAATCCTGGAAGCAGACGTATCAGGATTGAAAACTGAATCCTCAATTCGCAGACCAAAGGTGGGGTGCAGGACAGCAGTAACAGGGAAAGAATTGGCAGGTTGGGTCCCATCTGTCATGTTTCCTCAGCCCCACAGTCCTGAATCATTTTTTCTCCCACCTTGGCCTGCCCTGGCATCCCACTTTCCCTGAGGCCTTACTTTTTCTTCAAAGTCTCCAAGGTCCTGCAGGACCTCCTATAAAATTAGAAATCCCGTCTATTAAATCGGCTTGGGGTTTCCCTGGACTCAAGAGCAGGACTGGCTTCTGCAGGTACTCCTGCTTCTAGAGTGTATGATCCTCTCCTCTGTGACTAAGACTGGTACCATTCTCAGGGCCTCACCTGTAGTAGTTGAGAGGCCACACATGCATGTACAGTGTCCAGGGCTTGCCATGCCTGATACCTGTGGTATCAAACTCCGAAATGGGGGTTCCCCATCCACAGGTCCCCCATTTCTCCCTCTGGAGCCTGAACTTTGTTCTTGGTGTTAGTACCTGCATCCACAGTCACATGAACGTGCCAAAAAGACTCTGACTTCCAGGTGCCCTGAGCCCAAAGAGTGAATGGGAATCATTCTGATAAGCCTGACTCTGTGGGGTCCAGGTGTGATCAGAGAGGTAGATCTGAACTAGATCTGAACTGGGCAGAGACCTTCACCCTCTGCTGAACCTCACCTGGAGTGGGACTAGGTTCATCCTGCTTCCCTCCCATGAAGGGCAGACATGAGAACTAGGCCTTCCCCTCTCATTAAGGCCATAGACTGAAGTCAGTGATTGTCATACACACAGCTTCACATGGCTGATAGAAGCTGCTAAAAAGGGTTTTCTCTGGCTACTCTTCCCTCCTTGGACCTCACCTTGCTGGCTCCCTAAAGCAGGACACCAGTCACTCCGCGCCAGTAGTAGTGATTCCTTTTTGGGTAAAGACTCTGGCAGTGTGGATTTCTAAGGCACAAAGCAGAAGTGGAGTGTCCTGGAAGAAGTCTCCCAGGTACAGGGCTGGTAATACAGGCAAAAATTATTAACTGGGGACTTCCACAGTTAGCTCCAGTCCCTCAACCTGACCTAACTGAGCCCAGGGGCTTTTTGCTGCTCCCACCTGAAGCAAGGGCCTCAGATCCAGGCTTGGAAGCCAGGGAGTACCCTGAGGCAAAGGAGGTGCTCACTTGGAAATTTTCAGTGCCAAAGTGCACTGCCGAGAGCAGAGACAGGTAGCGGGCATATGGGGGCCTTCTCCCAGCTTCCTCTTTCTCTCTTGGCCCCTGAACATAACCCAGCCATTCATAAATCCTATTTTTTAATCCCACCTGAGGTGTAGACCTCAGAACAAGGCTCCAACTCCCAGGGTCCCCTGTGACAAACACAGGCAAGGGCCTCATCCCTATAACTCTGTGCCTCTGTGGTTCAAGGCACAAAGCACAGGAATCTGCGTTAGCTGGAGGATCTCTTTGTGAAGTGGGGCTTGAACAGTATTCGCAGAGCTTCACCTTGACCCACCTAAGCCCAGTCCACTCTGCTCTCTAGACAGGAAGCACAGTCCAGAGAAGGCTTCAGCCCTGAGATCAAGGGCCTGATCTTCTCAGAAATTTCACCCGGAGCAGGGCCAACAACAGAGGCAGGTGTGGGTGACTTTGGGAACCCTATCTTGTAGGCTCCGCTCCCTCCCTCAGCTCTGCCTTGACTTCCCTGACCACAGGCCATTTTATCATCCCTGGTGAATCTTAGTCCTCACGAAAAGGCTTTGATACTTATTACCCACTGAAGAGAAAGGGGGTGCTGTCCTGAGAATCTTGCATTGGTGGTGCAGGGCACACAAAAGAGGCTTTCCAAGAACCCTGAGAAATCTCACTGAGCAGGGATCCTCAGGACCTCCCCCAGAACCTCGCTTTGGCCTGATTCATCCCAGACTCTCTGCATCACTCTCACCTGAAGCTCTGTACTCAAAAAGAGAATTGCATATGCTCGCAGGTCCCAGGGAGGACAATGAGAGCCTCTCAAAGATTTCTGTACTTCATGTGCATAATGGAGCAGGCACCTGAGACTTTTCTAGACTATCTAGAGAAGTGACGCTCTCTCTGGGATGGGGCTTTCAGTCTTCCCCCAGCCCTTGCCTTGAGCTGAGTGCAGAGCCTCTCCATTCCTTCTTCTTCCTTGAACCCTGGACCTCAGAGCAAGCCTCTAATTCTGTACTAGGGATTTTCTGAGGGTCCCTCTGGGCTCTCACCTTAAATACTTTCACATTAGTGCAAGCCTGACTCCTCAGGTAAATCTGGATTGCTCCAAGTCCCTCTCTCTGGGATGAGGCTTCCTCACTCTTCCCACAGCCCCTCCTTGTGAGCCATAAGAGAGCCCAACCCAGCTCTCTTCCCTCTCCTTACCTGGAGTGCACACCTCATGCCCGGATCTCCTCTTGTTCTGATGCACAGCAGAAGTAGTGAGTGGATGTTTTATCTGGGAATGTGCACAGGATCTCTCAGGTCTGACAGCAGGAACAGAAAAAAAATTCTTCAGGCTCCTTCCTGCTCCCTAGGCACAATAGCTTGGTTCCTGGCAGAGACTGTACCCAAGTTCTCTATGCATCTGATTCCGTTTCACACTTTCCAAGGCCCTGTCTCCCTGGGTCCTTTTAAACTGAATTTCATTTTACCAAATCAGTCTCTGTAATGACCAAGGGCTGATGAAACAGGCACATTTCAATGGTTTGGGGACCCTTTCCTTGTGTAGCAGCTCTCTCCTCACCCTACATCCCATCTTGCTGAATATAACTGGCTCTGCCCACTCTGTTGTCGTACATGAAGCCAGAACCTCTTAACAGGCCCACCTGGTGCTCCAACTGAATGATCCTCTGTCAGTGGACTCCACATTCAGCAATGGGCCTAGAGCCTGAGAGCAGAGGAGTCCCCTCAAGTTACCCCAACCTTCCTAAGAACAGAGCCCTGGTGCCTGTCTTCCATGGACTGCATATATTTCCCTTGTTCCAACAACGTGACTCCCCTGAGTGGCAACGTGGTCTCAGGTGAAAGGCATTCCTCATAGTGCAGGAATGACAAAACAGGAATGTCTGGATTGCTTGGTCACCCTCTCTGGGATGTTCTTACACAATGCCCCTTCAGCTCTGACTTTGCCCCTTGAAAAAGCTGGGAACCTGTCTGGACAAGGACATTTCTTCAGGCTGTGGTCAGAAATCTAATGGTGATTAATACTCCCAGACCACTGTTGCGCCTGGTGTCAAAAGAACCTTGTCCTCAAACAGCTGAAGTAGCTTGAGCTTTGAGTACAGTTTTACTTCCTTTGATGGAATTATTTTCTCTCTTTATTTACATGTTTGGATATTCATTGATTTTGTTGCTTAAAGTTGATCAGTATCCATGAGGATTTCACCTATAATGCACAATGAATGTTATGGAAATATTTCATGACACCAATCTGAAACATGTAACAGAGAATGTCCTAATATTAACAGTGTACACCTCAAACCTAGCAGCAGCAGTGGAAAATACATGGAAAATCTCATTCCATTTTTTTGTCCACCTATGAACATCACTGGAACTTGAAGAAATGTAGAAGACATCAAAAGAATTGCAATATTTCATCTTTTAATATACATTGTAAATAATGACAATTTAAAATAAATGCAACAGTTATTTCTGAAAGGCATAAATGATCACATATTCAACTTTATTAAGTTTTCTTCTGATAGGCTTATGCTCTTGAATATATCTCTTAGATAATTTTTAATGTACAGCTTTCTTCCTCCCTCTCTCTTTTCCCTTGCAATTCATATAGATGTTCAAAACAGCAAGCCACTATGTTTTTCCATTTTCCATACTGTGGATTTTGCTAAACACCACACTGTGGTCTCACTAATATATCCCTCAATTGTCAGTGTGCAGGGCCGCATAGGGTTACAGGTTCCTCCTGTATAATGACCTTCGCCAACCCCACATTCAGCGATTTCTAAAAGAAAATCTGGGTCCTTCAATAGAGAATGGTTCCAGAAATCAACACCTGTGTGCTTTACTCCTGCTTAGGGATCGTCAGCTATCAGCTCCCTCTGCTGACTGCACAAAGAATATACTGTTTATATACAGCGTGTTTATATAAATCTATCTACATAAATATACGTAAAATAGTGGTTCAGTATTAAGTTGAATGTGTGACTTTAGGCTGATGTTTCCTACTGTAAACTATTTCCACAGGGGTCATTTTGGCGACCTCCTGTGGACAATCTATAACCTCCGCCTCCACCAGTAGGGACCTTTACAATAC
>NW_004524757.1:4240648-4242958 GCF_000260255.1 Octodon degus
GAACCAGGGATTGAACTCAGACCCTTGCGTTTGCCAGGGAAGCATTTATTCCACTGAGCCATCTCCCCAGCCCCAAGATTTTTCTTAATGGTTAAATTCTTGCTATTCTATAGGCTTACAGAGGTGGGATTGAACACTTTTTAAATATTAATTAGATTTGCATACTGTAAAGTTTAATCTTGGTGCTGTAAGGTTAAAAGTTTTCATGAAGGCGCTGTGTTTTACCTGGATCAAGCAGGACTGTTATAATAATAGTCTGCTTTCTTGTTGCTTGATACAGTATCAGACATTTGCCACATACACAAGCATAGGACTCACTGATTCACACTTCCAGTCTAAAAATGGATGGTTCAAAGGTAGAAATAACTTGGGGCAAGGACTTGAATAACCAAAACTGTTCAATTTATGGTGGCCAGGAGCCGGTGCTGAAGAAGTGTAAGAGAAGAAAGCCAGTTTCCTGCTTCTGTGAGCAACACTCTCACACCAAGGAACCTAATGGGTGTTCCTTAGTATAATGTAGTTAATATATAAAATTAACTGTCAAAATTCACTTGTGGTCTTCTTCAAAGTAAGCATATCTGTTTACATCTTAATTATTCCCCAAAGGAAGAGAATGAGAAGTTCACATTTTCACATATCATAAGGCTACACTACTGGTTTCTCCTGTCTGTTAAAAGAAGTGGTTAATTTTGAATATTTTGTTCTTTCTAATATTTGAACAACTTTGCAAGTCTCTATCTGGTATTCTGAACAGCTAGTTTGAAGACAACAATAGGCCATACGAAATCCATTGTTACACTGAGATCTTAAAAAACAAGCCTATTTCTTCGGCCCCTGAAAAATTGTGTATCATTCATACATCAAACTCTTTTACAACACAAGTGCAAATTCAGCTTTTTAAGAAATTAGAATCAGTGACTTATAAATGTAACAAAACCAGCTTAAATTTCCCTCGAGCATTTCCAACATTCCTTATTGGTGCTACCAACACAGAACACATTTTTTTGAAAGGACAATAGAACTACATTCAAAAAAATTATTTCACAAGTGAAATTAAACAGAAAGAGTTCCCTTAAAAATGTCTGACATATTTCTAATGATGGTATTTATTTGGGAGTTTAACGTCACAAAGTAGTGAATAAAGCTACTAAAGTGCTGGGGTAATGTAAGGATCGTTAGCATGTATGAATACTCAAAATGTTTTATTAATTTTATTGAAAAACCAATAGCAATGCAACAGTTTCAAAACCAATTAGTAGGAGAGTTTCAGTAATTAATACATTGCATGCTGTTGTCTTCCTAATGGTTATTCATAGTACAAGATACAGACATGATATCCTGTCCAAACACTATTAATACAAATCTTTCTTCTCACTGAATTAAGTGAAAGTAGCTGTATATCTATACTACCTATTTTGTACATACAGATACAAAATGGTCTTTCATTTGTATCCCCTTTTTTGATTAGTTTTTTCAGAGATGGATATTCCATTGCCATTTAAATATTGTAGGTGTATGAATTCAGAAAACTAATCCAATATAATCTAGTACTCTATAATAGTAGTGGGTTATCCACAGGACTGGCAATGTCAAAGGTTGCTGCCTTGAGCCATTTACTGCACAACATATTAATATGGCTTTACTTTTTATAGCTTGTTATTATACTTTTCTGCTGGATGGGTAAGAGCAAGATAAGCAAGACCTATATAACAAGAAATGTAACTTTTGCATCTGACAAAGTCAGTCAAATCCCCTCAGGATTTACCCTGTAACCCTGTACCACATTTTGTAGACCCTTTGTCAGTGTCAGCCATGTGGATGAGTCATGACCATTTCTTGACCAATTTGCTCTCTGTGAAATCCTGAAAGAATGTTTTCTCTCCATGTGACTCTCCTTAGGCATACTCTACATCATCAAGTACTTTCCTCTCTGGCCTCATGATCTCCTTGGCCAGTAAATTTGGGACATCACTGAGTTACAGGATGTTACAGTACAGGTTTTCCTATGTCCTGAGTCCTCACTGACCTTGAAAGGCTAGGGCCAAAATGTTGGCTCTCTTTTCAGCCCTTCTTTTTCTCTAGCTTTTGGTCCACAAACTTAAAGTTGTTAACCCTCTAGAACAGAAGCTTAATGATATTATTACCCTACAACATAGGCAGGTCAGCTTAACCTCACTATCTGTCTGAATACCAAACATCTTAGACATAACATGGAATAGATATTTTCCATCAAGTATTGACATGTTAACCTTTAAATCCCTACAGAACGTGAAGAAAAAAATAAAAAAAAATTAAAAAATATTTTAAAAA
>NW_004524757.1:4244059-4248309 GCF_000260255.1 Octodon degus
TATCATTTTGCATAGTGGAATTCTGTATTGTTTCTATTATTTTTAAGATATTTTATTTACTTTAGAAAACAAAAGTAAAAAAAAAAAACTCCAATGTAATGTTCAAACAGAAGACAGAATTAGTCTCCAACCACTGATAAAAATGCTAAGACTATTTTCAAATAACTTTTGCAGTGGAAACTAAATCTAAAGCTGGAATATAAGACAAGAATCAAAGTTTTAATGCTGAGTTACAGTGAATGGCATAATAATTTGGTCATATCAGCCCCAACATCTGGAGTAAAGCCTTATATATTTTACCACCTACAGTGGAAGAAGTTATCCATGGAAGAGATTATGAAAAAAATAAAGAGAGTTCACTGATTTGGAAGAAATAAAAAGAATGGAAATCATTCCATGCATACAATGAGAAGATTGTGAAACATTTCTAGAAATCAAAGAATCATCTGATAATAGGAACTAACACTTTACCATTTTCTGCAACCCACTCAATATTCATGAGAAGACTGGGCCGGCCAGATAGCTCAGTGGATTAAAGTGCTTACTTAGGCAGACACAGGAACCAGGGTTCTATCTCTGGGGTGCTGTACCAGCCCTGACGCTGGTGAAGGTGAATGAGACTGGGGTGCTGTTGCAGGACTGTAATCCCAGTGCTTGGGAGGCTGAAAACAGCAGGATCACTAGGAGTCCCATCTGTGTAGTGAGGCCCTGTAGACCCCATACTAAATGCATAAAAAATATTGTTGAGAGAACTGTTTACTTTCCATATGTTTCAACTTTCAATGTTTTCTTTTGCCATTGATTTCTTTTTTTTTTCTTTCTTTCTTTCTTTTTTTTTTTTTCCGGAACCAGGGATTGAACTCAGGCCCTTGTGCTTGCCAGGGAAGCGCTTATTCCACTGAGCCATCTCCCCAGCCCCTTGCCATTGATTTCTATCTTCACTACACTAGTTCATGACTAACACACATGCAGTAATTTCTATTCCTTTGCATTTATGCAAATATGACCTCTGAGTTAGCATGTGACCTACAGTATCATGCAGAAATTATTACAGACTGTTCATCAGAAAATATAGTCTGTTCTTTGATGGAACAATGTAGAAATCTAGTATCAAATAATGATAATAAAATTTACCACAACTTTTGGGCCACAATGGAAATAGTCCTGTGAGCAAAGTCTATAGCGAAAAACACCCACATCAGAAACAAAGAGCAAACTCAAAACAACAATAAACTGAATATGCACATCAAGAGAAAATTAAGTACAACAGAAATACAGCTCTAATATAAACAAATAAATTACATAACTTACAGCAGAATTTGTGAAATTCTTAATAAAAATGTGAAGAATAACTAAATTTAAGGGCTTTTTTTTTCTTTTAAGTGTTAGCTCTTAGAAGCTGTGAAAAAATTGACAAAACTCTAGCCAATCTTACCAAAAAAGGAAATAAGCACCATAATGTGTACAATTAGACATGAAAAGGGTAAAATTAAACAAGATTCTGCCAAAATTCCAAAGATCATTGCTAAATCCAGGAACTGCACTCGAATGAAAAGGAAAATTTAGAAACAATGTGTGAATTCTGATACATATACACTACTGATGTTAGACCAATAAGCTATATACATTTGGAACATTCTCATATATCTCCATAAAACTGAAGATGCAGTACTAAAAAGGAAGGAGGAAGAGGAGCCCAGGGCCCAAGCCATTTCTTACTGAAATCTGCAAGAAATTTGTACAAGATGCAAGGCCAGTGGTCCTCAATCTGTTTCCTGATAGGAAAGCGTACCAGTACACCCAAAGTCACTGCTGAGAGTCAGTATTCCTCTAATTGAAATCAAGAAGGACATACATGCAAAAAAGACAGATTGATCAAATTATTTAAGGAACACAGAATGAGAAGTCATCAATAAGGTACTGGCAAACTGAATGCAGGAAATGCTGAACTCAGGACACCCACCACAGCTACTCCTGGTCAACGCAGTTCTCAAAAGATAACCCAGGATATTCAGGCAAGTAAAAGACATAAGTGTGATCTGTGTAGGAAAGGAAAATCTCAAATATCACTATTGGCAGATGATATCCTTCTCTACATAAAGATGTAAAAACTTACACCAATAACCTACTTCAATAGCTTAGTGGGTTCCAAAGTCGACACACAGATGTCAATAGTGCTCTTCTCTGCCCATAGCAATCTTACAGAAGAAGTGGAAGATCCTGAGTTTGAGTACAAGAATAAAAATAAATCAGAATGAGGTCACAAAAATTCAATCCTTTGTATGCCAGTCAGTTTTATGCCACTAAACTATCTCACCAGCACTTGAATGTCATTTTTGCTTCATTTCTTTTCTTACAGAATGGGGTAGGGGCTGGGGAGATGGCTCAGTGGAATAAGCGATTCCCTGGCAAGTGCAAGGACCTGAGTTCAATCCCCAGTGCTGAAAAAAAAAAAAAAAAAGAATTGGGAAAAATTTCGCCAGCAGCTCCTAAAACAAATCGTAAATATCCAGAATATATGAAGGAAGAAAAAACAGGTCCCCACATTAAAAAGGCCAATCAAGAAATGATTGTTTTTGTTGTTTTAGCTGCTGTTGTTTTTTTGTTTGTTTTTGGCTACCTCAGCCCACCCTGAGTGTGGAGCTGGAGAAGCACATGGTTCCAGCGATCCAACCTTGATCCCCTCCCCCCTGAATAAGCTTGCAAAATCAGGCACTTTACACCCCTGGGCTATCTTGTGGACCCCAAGAATTGATCATTGAAATGATAATTTAAATAATCTTCTGTGTCAGCCTTCCCAGGGCTGGGATTACAAGCCTGAACTACCACACTCAGTTTGAAGGCTAATATGGAAAGACTGGGTTTGCAGGTCAGGTACCACATGGGATACCAAGGATTGAAGTTGGGGCGTTGTGCTTGCCAGGCAGGTGCTTAGACACACAAGTTATATCCCCAACCCAAAAACGGTGCTACATTTATCAAAAAATGTTAAGTATTTCTGGCACTGAATGAAATGCACATTAAAAAAAAAACAGTAAGTTTCAATCTGATCCCAGAATGAATGGCTACAGTCAAGATATCAAATAAAGCAAATGATAGCAAGCCTTCCAGTGGGAAAATCTTTCTTCTTCATTGCTGTTGGGAGTGTATACTGGCAGCCACTATGAAAATCAGTTAGGACATTATTATTAATTTTTTTGTGGTAGCAGGGATTGAACTAGGAACCCTGCACTTGCCAGCCAAGGGCTTATTCTATTGAGCTATCTCCCCATCCCAACATTTTTTTTAAAACTATAAAATTATCATCTGACACACATATTTCCCCTGCTAGTTTCCCTCCCAAATCAAGGACATTGCATAACAGTGATGTGTTCATATACATGTGTAGAGCAGCATAATTTAAAAAGGTACACCAGGGCCAGCCAGAGAGTTCAGCAGGCTAAAGTGCTTACTTAGGCAGAACACAGGGGCCAGGTGTGATTGCCAAGCACAAGTTGGGCCGGCCCCTGTACTAAAATACATAAAAAGAAGCTACACCTTAGAAATGATGTGTAGGTCCATCACAGATTAATTTCTAACACAAAAATGGGCTTTTGTCTGTGCCACAAAACCGAACAACCTGGTTGCAGAGAAAGCTCAGCACACTAAGTTCCAAGCTCTGGGAGCAGGTTCAATCCCACCACCACAAGCCAGACCAGCTCCACCCACAGGTGCACAGAACCAGCCACAGAGACAGGGCATGGGGTGCACACTTGTAATCTCAGCGCTGAAGAGGGTGAAAATAGGAGGATCATTAGTGGTGCGATTTCCTACAGTATGTAGGAAAATAAGTGAACCTAGAGTCCCTAATGTCATGTGATATAGATCAGACACACAAGCTGAGAAACTGCACAGTTTCTTGCACAGCAAGCATCTGACTCTGCTCTCAATTCTTAGAGAAGCCATATGTGTTTTTCTTTTTATTTTTCTGTATACTAGGGAAGGGGCTACAGGGTGTTCAGGGTCTCACTACTACATCAGACTCATAGTGATTCTCTTGTTTAAAGCTTCCCAAGTGCTGGGATTACAGGCCTGTACCACAATGCCCAATCACAGTCGCCATCTCAGAACTGGTTGAGTTGGCACAGCAGACATTTGGAATGAACCTCGGGCCCTGCACCTGCTTTTAGGCTCCTTAATCTGCGGAGCTATTTGGCCTGTCCTCATAGGTGATTTTCTGAGACCTGTGAAACACAGGCATGTTCTACAGC
>NW_004524757.1:4249154-4253173 GCF_000260255.1 Octodon degus
ACACCATGTATCCATCTCCCGGGGAACAGGGAGCCTGATTGTCATTGTAACAATCCAACTCCTTTGTGATGCAGAGCTGAGACTAGTCCTGCACCTGGGTAGTTTGCTGGGCCTCCCTCTGCAGGAGAGCTTCCTCAGTCCTTTACCCCACTCACCTTGAAATCAAAGTGTACCCTGATCGCCTCTGCTCCTCTCCGCTGAACCCATTATCTCATATAAAGTTTTTAGTTTAGTTCAGACAGGACTACTGGGCCGTCAGGAGAAGTCACATCTGGGACCTTGTCAGCTGCTGCAGAGCATGATTCTCTGGGTTATTTTTATCCTCTAGGAGCAATCAACTTGCATATCTTTGCGTTTTCGACCACATTGGCTCTGAAGCTCAATATACTTATTCCAGTCCAAGGACATGTTGCTCTTAGTAAGCAGCCTGCAGAGGAGTAGGGCATTTTTATTATGGAATTTCTAACGCAACTATGCAGCTTTTACTCTTATTCTTGCTACTGTGTTTCTCCTGAGTTCTATGTACTTTGTCAGAACAGTGAGCGTTTGCCAAGCCAGGACTCACCTACTAGGGTAGATTCAGAATGTTCTTCATGAAATCTATCTCTACTGCAAATAACTTCTGCCTTTCCCCTCCATTCTGATTTTTCTCCTGAGACCAATGTCATCTGTGGTGTGAGATGTTTCTTAATGTGTGTCATATTGTAGGGGCAGGAGATCAAAAGCCTTACGTAATGCATTTTGCTATGGATTACCTCTGCAGATCTAAAATCTGGCCTCCAATTGCCATTCTCCTACGCAAACATTAGGAGCAGGTCTACAGTCTTCACTCTTCCCTTTTGCCTCATGAGCTCTGACAGTTATAGTCATTTGACCTTGTGTTTGGAATCCCTCTCCCTCCCATTCTCTTTCCTGTTGTTTTCAAAGAAAATTCAGAATGCAACCATAGTAGTGCATTTTTATCATTTTTCCTGCTTTAAGGAAACTTATTATTCTATTCAACATTAATAAATGAGATGTGCTGCATATTTTTCAGAATTATTTTCCTGAATATGTGTGGAGAAACTCTTACTTGTCTCTATAAGACTTCAGATATTTGCAGGCCTGGATTTAAGGTAGTTTATGCTTTATCTGCTGTAATATACATACTTTTTAAGTATTTTGTACAGTGTCTCACTACATCGCTAGGACTCATAGTGCTCCTCTGGTTTTCAGCCTCCCCAGCAATGCAATTACAGGCATGTAGCACCAGTTTGTTCTCTTTAGTAAGTTCAGGCTGCCAGGGGGCAGAGCCAGCGTTGCATGTGGTGCCAGGCATGGAACTCTAGTGTCTGTGCTTGCCTAAGCTGGCACTTAATCCACTGAGCTTTCTCACCATCTCTGATATAAATATTTAAATATAAAAATATTTAGGGTATTGAAGAGAAACCCCAATGATTTCTTTAAGAGCAACTTCAACAATTCTTTAAAAATGTCAGAATGAATGTTTGAGGTCCAGGCAGATAACTCAACAATCTAAGCTACTCCTAGTAAGGAAGAGCACCTTGGTTCAATCTCTAGTAACTCATGCTGGGCCAGCCCCACACTGAGCACTCAGATTTGGCCAAAGAAACCTGGCATGGTAGCACACACCTTTAATAGCAGGGCTTTGGAGTCTCCAACAGGAAGATCACTAAGGGCCTAAGCTCCATAGCCAGACCCTGCAAATAATACATGAATTAAAGAAAACAAATGTACAATAAAGATTACTAGAGATTGGGAAAGGCACATAATGAAATGGATAAAACGAGTGGATTTGGGTATGGTCCACATATCCATGTTTTGAAATATTGAAAAAGGTGCTACTATTGCACACAACTTACACATATTAAGGAAAATCACGAAGGTGAATGAATAAGTGCTATGTGTATATGCAACCGGTTTTCCTGTCCTAATGATTTCATTATGATAGATTTCACTGTCACATGATGTAAATATCTAAAGTATCTAACGATGTTTTTCTGCAAGACAATGATGTTATGGTTTAGATCGGAATATCCCACAAATGTCTCTTAATAGGAACAGGTTACTGGTTAGTAAAGGGAGGTCACCTGGGTATATGGGGAGGTGGTATTATCACCTCTGGCTCCTAGCTACTCTCTTGTCCTCTCACCAGCCATGGCATGACACATTCTTTAGCTGTGCCATTATGCCTTGCCTTGACTCTCTGAGCTGGCCACCCATGGCCTGGATCTACTGAAGTCTTGATGCAGAATAAATAGATCCTCTTTAAGCACAAGTTTTCAGCATATTGTCCCAGTTAGAGGATGTAAGTAATCTAGAAAATTGGCCTCAAGACTAAGGCATTGTTATCACTGAACTTCAGTGGTCAAATCATTTGGAAAGTCATTTGTAGGAGAAGTTTTGCAAGGTTTGCAGATATAACATAGAGAAGCCCTAATATTTTGTGAGCACTCTTTGGTGTGCCAAACCGCCCAGGTATCAGAGAAAGGACAAGCTGATAGGAAAAGATAAAACTAATTACAGACTCAGGAGAACTCAACTGGGAATGAGAGACCTATTGGGAGTTGAACTCGATCTCATAGGCACAAAACTCTGGCACAAACTGTCTGCATTTTGGCCGTGTCCTGAAATTTGTTGGAGACCGTGAGTAACAGGAGTAGAATAATTAATTGGGGATGGAAATCATAAATCTAATTGTCAGCATGTGTCATGTTTATTGGTGAATTCCAGTAAGAAAATCAATGAGAGTCTTCAAATAAAGTCATTTCTGAATGTTTTTGAAGCTCTACTATTTTACCAGGAAGAACCCCCTCAATGCTGGGCCATTGATGTAATGATTGGTCAAAGTATAGTATCACAAAGAAGCAAAGCACTTTGTGAAAGACTAAGAGGAAATATGCCCTAAGGATATGTAAGAAATCAGGACAGCTTCACCCATCTTAGGACTAAGGGCTTAAATCTGTAAATCTTGTATTTCTTCAGAAAGTCTTTAGAACTACTGCACATTCAGGGATGCCTAACACAGTGTTTCCCTCAATTCATCCATTAAAATTCCTAGGAGCCAAATGAAAGGGGACATGTCCTCTGTACAAGACTATGAGGAACCATTTTACTATTTGAATATTTAGGCATGATGACAATGAGACATATGGCATCTAAGAGGCTTTCACCCACAATTCGGGAAAAGGTATTATAGGGTCCCACTCCCTGGCAAGAGCTCATGGAGGACAATACATAAATTTGTGAGAGTAAAATGAAATTTATCTTGGGGACCCCATTAAAGATGAGTTTGAACTTACATGGATTTCATTTGAGAGAAACTACTGGCATAGAACAGAGCCAGCCCAAGCAAAAGGTTCTGAAGGCTGCAAATGAAATGTCCCCTGGGACAACGATGTCCACATAAATTGGATCTCATATCTCACCAGGGCTTCTAGACATAGATCAGTGGGACTTCATGTTTGTTCTGTATAGTTTCAACGTTTCTGTAATCCAATTCCATTGTTTTTCCCATTGTTCTCTTTTAGAGTGGAAATGCTTAACTTGTGCCCTTAGAAACTGACAGTATTCTTCTTTTTCATCTTTACAGTGGATGAGATATTGCCAGCAGATTTGTGAGGAGACTTTGCACTTAGTATTATTGATTTATGGAATTTGTCTAATCTGAAAACTGAATGATCTATGATCTGCTTTTCAAGTGATGCACAGGATGGTGTTATTGTTGAGGAAGGACTATTACAGATGAGATCTGTAGTACTGCCTGAAGCATTGAGGTTGAAAGTGGGCCCTGGTAGGCAATTAATAATCACTTAGGATGTGTCTAAATCTGTGCTTGAACTGTCTGTCTCTGTCTCTCTCTGACTCTATCTCTATCTCTGTCTCCATCTCTCTCCATCTATGTCTCTCTCCATCTGTCTCTCTCTCTAGGTCTCAGTCTCTCTCTCTCTCTCTCTCTCTCTCTCTCTCTCTCTCTCTCTCTCTTAGGTACCATGACGTTATATGGTCAGCATTGTTCC
>NW_004524757.1:4253273-4271707 GCF_000260255.1 Octodon degus
TCTCTCTCTGACTCTATCTCTATCTCTGTCTCCATCTCTCTCTCTCTCTCTCTCTCTCTCTCTCTCTCTCTCTCTCTCTCTCTCCTTTTCTTGCTCTCTTGCTTTCACTCTCTCGCTCTCTCTCTCTCTCCTAGGTACCATGACGTTATATGGTCAGCATTGTTCCTTCACAGTCTTCTGAGGTTCTATTCTCCTACTGCACCAACAAAACATACTCCGAACACCACTAAAATTGTGAGGCAAAATATATTTGATATGTATTTTTCCCAGGAAGAGAAACACTACAAGAAATGAAAATATTGTATTCACTGGACATAAATATTGATATAGTAAAGAATCTGACTTATATTTTAAACATGTCCACATGCTTCAGCATCAATGTCTATGATACAGTCCCTTCTTACCTATCACCCTCATTTGGTGAGATGTGACCATGGATTGTGTAGGGTATGGTGTACAGAAGGGAAGGGGAATCCTCTGTTAGAACAAAGAGAAGATCAAACAATTGTGTTTAAAAGGAAATTTCCCCCAAGTGGAGTGGATTGTGAACCACACAGGACAAGAACAAAGGGCAGTGGGAGGCTCGTTTCTTTATCTTGGTCCACACACATGGTCAGGAGCCTCAGACAAGCTTTATTCTTCTTCTCTTGGGTCCTCCTGATAAGGCTCTGCCCGTGGGTTCAGACTCCACCCTTTCTATTTAATCCCGTGTTCTGATCCATTCTCTAACATCTTTATTTCCTCTTGTGTTCTTCTGTGATCTTCCATTCCCCTTTCCATTAGTTGCCCAGCTGAACACCAAAGGTCTGAATCCCCCTATAACGCCTGCTGAAAAAAAAAAGTTTCCCCGAGCCTGCCCAGAGAAAAGCACTTGTTCCATCACAAGGAGAAAAAGGAGAGAGTCCAAAAGCCACTGCCTGTTTCTCCAGTTCAAAGGAGAAACAGTGTCCACATGAGCCTCAGCAGGAACACAGCAATGGGAATTCTATGACAGGAAGTGAAGACATGGGCATCCTGTCATAGTAGTGAGGACAGAGACCTTAGGTCTATCCCAGGAATCACCAGAGGTCAAGCCCCTGGGAAATGGGCAGCAATATAGACAGCACATGTTATGCCACTTGGTATACAAGTGTGATGAAAATTAAGTGTCTTCTGGGTAAATAGGTTCATGCATCTTGTTGGATGTTGGGAAAGGGGAGCAAGGAACAAAGTGAGTGTGCTAGATGGGACTGAGGTCTGTCTTGGAGGATGGGGCATAAAGTGATTTGCCCTTGGTGGCAGGTGTGACAGAGCAGACGTGGCTGAGGCCTGAGGACCAAAAGCAAGTTGTTCCTGCATATTTGTCCCAGATAAAAGCAAGGACTTTCTTTCTATCAATGCACCGATCTCGACCTAACTGAGGGATGGTACATGGGGGACAGCAGTGTTTCTCCCACAAAACCCACAGGCTGCCATTCACTGCACATCTATGTCACAGTGAGTTCATCCCTGCAGTTTATTCTGTCTCCTGCTCTGTATCTAATGCTATCTCACTGCAGTTCATTCATGAAATAAAGTTGGGTATACCCTCCAAATTTGCTTTTTGGTGACCTGCTTTTTATTGTTATTTTTTAAAAATACAAAATATTAATGAAAAGTCAGCATTAGAAGCAGTACAAAATTTAGCTAAGCAGAGTGACAAGAATTCAGCAATAGTTATTGCATTATATCATGTTATCTTCAAATTAGTTATTTAGGTTACCAGATATAAATGCAAATTTACATGCAAAATTCTTCTAAAATACAAAAGTAAATAAAACAACCAGAATGCCAAAAGGGCCAGCCAAATAGCTCAGCAGATTAAAGCACCTGAAAGAAGGCACGGGGGCTAGGGGTTTGATCCCTGGGCATGCCATGCCAGCCCTGCTTCCCGGGCCTGCTGAGATGGCAAACGAGACTGGACGTGGTGGTCCAGGCCTGCAATCTTAGCTCTTGGAAGGCTGTAAACAGGCGGATCACTAGGAATCCACCCTAGTAGTGAGACCCTGAACACCCTGTAGAACCTTCAGTTAAAAACAAAACAAAACAAACAAACAAACAAACAGAGGGCCGTGGAGATAGCTCAGAAGGCTAAGTATGTGCTTAGGCAAGCACAGAGGCAGGTGGTCAATCCCTCGACCATTTCCCAAGGCAGCTCTTCCCTCAGGTATGTTGAGCAGGTGATGAAGTCTGGGTGTGGTGGTGCAGACCTGTAATCCCAGCTCTGGAGAGGCTGAAAAAAGGATGGTCACTACAGGCTGAGCTATGTCGTGAGACCCTGCCTTAAAAAAAAAAAAACTGACAAAAGTAGAAAAGAAAACAAAAGAATACAAGAAAAAAGTTATAAGAAATTGATTTTAAAAATGTAAGTATAAAACAATTATGCATTTTCAGCTTCTTTCAAAAGACCAGCAGAAATCTGCAGTGCAATTATACAAATTATTCTGCATATATACATAAATACCTTTCCCTTTTCTCTTCTGTCCTTTTTGTCATCCCAGTTTTTCCTTCCCATTGAGCAAATTTGGTGCCTTTCACAGTATCTATTGTACTTTTCAGATTTTATTAACTCTTTCATGTTCTCACAGTAGCAAGGTAATACGATGTTGACACATGTGGGTCTGATTTATTTCACTTACCAATATCATCTCTAGTTCCACCCACATACCTACAAAAGCCTCAAATTTATCTTTGTTCATAGCTGAATAGTATTTCATCATGTAAAAATACCATGTCTTTTTTATCCATTCCTTAGTTGGTGGGAATGTGGATTGTTCCTGAGATGTAGCTATAACAAAGCAATCCGCCACATACATGGGTGCACACATATCGCTGTGTTGTGATGAATATATATATATATATATATATATATATATATATATATATATATATATATATATCCTAGGAAAGGAAAAGCTGGTAACCAATGATGTTGAACATTTTTGATACATATATATGCCTTTTGGATTCCATGATTTCCGAAGTGTATAATTTTCTCAGATTCCACTTTTGAGTGCTTGTCTTGTTCCTTATTATAACACAGAGACTTTCAATATTTCCCCATTTATTATGATTCTGGCTTCTGGTTTGTTGTGTATGGTTTTTATCTGGTTGACATAAAGTCCATCTATTCTGATGTTCTGTAGGGATTTTATCAGTAATGATTGTTAGAGTTTGTCAAAAGTTTTTTCTGCATCTATTTAGATGATCATGTGGTTTTTGTCTTTGACTCTGTTGATGGGGTGTATTACACTTATGCATTTGTGTATATTAATCCATCCCTGCTTTTCTTGCATGAGTCCTACCTGATCTTTATGTATAATCTTCTTGATGATTTGCAGCACACTGTTTGCTACTATTATATTGTGGATTTCTGTATCTATGCTCAAGAAGGAGTTGGGCTTCTAGTTTTCTTGTTTCATTGGGTCCTTCTTTGCTTTGGGTATCAGAGTAATATTTGTCACTTTGAATGAGTTTTGAAGAATTGCTTCTATATCAATTGTATTGAAGAGTTTGTGTGGAGTTGTCATTAGATCTTTTGTAAATTTCATGTAGAATTCAGCTGTGTATCCAGCAGGACCTGGGTTTTTCTTTGTTGGTAGTTTTTTTTAAAATCATTTATGTATTAATTTACTCAGTAAGGGTCTCATTATACAGCTTTGACTCAAAGTGATCTTCTTGTCTGTACTTCCCCGGGGCTAGAGTTATAGGTGTGTGCCACCATTCTTGCGTTTGGTGCCTGGACTGGTACGGAGCAAGCACATCCTATGGTACCGGGAACTCAGGTCCTTGTTCTTGCCAAGCAGGCACTTAGACTGCTGAGCTATCTCCCCAGCACTGTGATTAGGTTTTTTATTACATTTTCAAATTTCCTGTATATTATTGAGTTATTCAGAATTTCTATGTGCTCTTGATTCAGCTTTGGTACTTTTTATGTATCTAGGAATCTATTCATTTCTTCTGTGTTTTCCATCTGTAAGAGTAATGTTTTTGGAATTGGTATTGATGGTCTTCGGAATTTATCTAGTGTCTATAGTGAATTCAACATTTTCATTTCTGATTGCTTGAATTTAATTTTTTTCTTTTTCTTTTTTGGTAAGGTTGGTGTGTCATTTATCTGTTTTATTTATTCTTTCAAAGAACAGACACTTTCACTCATCTTTGTATTGTTTCTTTGCCTCCACTGTACTTATTTCTGCTCTGATCTTTAGAATTTCTTGCCTTCCTTGAGCTTTGGGCTTGACTTTCTCATCTTTTTCTAGAAGGTGAAGGTGCAGCATAAGATTATCTATTTGGGCATGTTCTTTTTTCCTGATGTGAGAATTTATTTCTCTAAATATTTCTCTTAACAGAGTTTTCATTGCATCCAACAGGATCCTGTAAGTTGTATCTGCATTTTTCTTTGATTGTAAGTATTGTTTACAGGAAACCAGCTACACAGGAGAACCCCCTTCCTATTGAAGAAAATCATGTGGCAAAAAGCTAAATCATTGACATATAAGAAATAAAACACAAAGTGGACATTGTATTTTTCTAAGCCAGTATTGTTAAAACAAGCTTAAAATTACTGAAAATCTTGAAAAAAATTATGCAAGGGCTCTGCTAGTGCTGTAAGTCTACCAGTGCTGTCATGAGTGCCAATTCTGACTGCCTTCTCATTGTATATAAGATTTGCTTTATGAATGATTCGAAATGATATACTTTTTAAAAAATTAATTTTATTGACAAAAATAGCAATGAGACAGTTTCAAATCAAGTTAGTAAGACAGTTACAATAATTAATACATTGTATGTTGTCATATATATATATACATTTTGTATATACATATATAAATATCTATATATACAAAATAGGATAGATATACAGCTACTTTCCTTTAGTTCTATGAGAAGAAAGATTTGTACTAATAGTGTTTAGACAAGATATCATGTCAGCATCTTGAGCTAAGATGTGCTATGTTTGTGTGCCAACTTCACACAAGGAATTAATTATTAGGTACTATTAATATGGTCTAACAAAATGTAAAAACAGAAAACAAAAGACCAACTCCCCACCCCAAGTGAGAAAAATGGTGGGATAAGTGTATTTGATGTGATGGGTAGTATTTTGAGAGGGTTATATGTCTTTTACTGTAATTATTTTTTAAAAAATTTAACATTTGCCATAGTTTTTAATCACACCACTTGTAGGAGTCCTCAGACTTGAGGTTCCTCTTTCTGCTGTCTATGTCCCTGCTCAGTAGGCCTAAAGAAAAACCAGGCTATCCAGCTAGTTCTTGGCACTGGGCTGTCTTTACCAAAAACCCTGTGGAGTACCCAAGAAAGCCCTTGTCCTACCAGTGTCTTTCTTCATTATTGTAGCTATTGCTACTGGGAGGTGAAGGGCCAGATCTTGGGGTGCAGGGGCTTGCCTGCCTGATCTCTCTGTGGGAAGCAGAGCAGGAGCATCTGCTCTGTTCCCTGGAGTTGCCCAATGGTGGCAACCACCTAGAGGCCTGAGTTCAAGCCTTCGGTCTAGAAGTTGCTTCTTATGTGAACTAGGCATGCCTCCTATCTTCTCAGTGGCTGTTGCCTTGCTTGTAGAATGGGACAGGAAAGGCATAAATGATGTGCTACCAGGGATAAAAATCAGCACTATGTGTAAGTTCATCTTCAAAGACTCTGGAATGTGGATATGGGTAACAGGAATGCATGAAAGTTTTAAAGTGATATTCATATATAAGGTTATAAAGTGGAATTGGGCACCCTGCCCACCAAGTAGGAATTTCTGCTGCATTCCAGAAACGCCCAGACCCAGTCCTAGCCCAGGCCGGGTGAGTGTGTGGGAGAGCTTCCAGCTACCCTGCACCAGTGGGACCCACTCATCCCAGCCCAGGCTCAGCGTGGGTGAGACCCTCTTCCACCCCCTTGGGATGCCCCGCAACACTCCACAACACCTCCCCTACCCCGCCCACCAAGTAGGAATTTCTGCTGCGTTCTGGGAACCCCCAGACACAGTCCTAGCCCAGGCCCAGTGAGTGTGTGGGAAAGCTTCCAGCTACCCTGCCCCAGAAGGACCACTGGTCCCAGCCTAGGCACAGGGTGGATAAGACCCTCTTCCACCTTCTTTTGATGCCCCCATCACTTTGCAGCACCTCCCCCACCCCATCAGCCAAGTAGTACTTTCTGCTGCATTCCAGGAACGCCCAGACCCAGTCCTAGCCCAGGTCTGGTGAGTGTGTGGGAGAGCTTCCGGCTACCCTGCGCCAGTGGGACATACTGGTCCCAGCCCAGGTGCAGTGCGGGTGAGACTCTCTTCCACCCCCTTGGGATGCCCCACACCACTCTGCAGCACCTCCCCTATGCCACCCACCTAGTAGGAATTTCTGCTGCGTTCCGGGAACCCCCAGACCCAGTCCTAGCCCAGGCCTGGTGAATATGTGGGAAAGCTTCCCTCTACCCTGTGCCAGCGGGACCTACGGGTCCCAGCCCAGGCACAACATGGGTGACACTATCTTTCACCCTCTTGGGACTCCCCCATCACTCCGTAGGAACCCCCCCCACAACCCGCCCACAGAGTAGGAATTTCTGTTGCATTCTGGGAACCCCCAGATCCAGTCCTAGTCCAGGCCTGGTGAGTGTGTGGGAGAGCTACCTCTACACCTAGTCCACCTTGTCCCCTAAAGACTCAGCCCAGGCCTGGCATGTAGGCCTGGGGTGAAACCCTTCAGCTGCAATCCCTGCAGAAAGTGTAAGAGACAGAACCACCCACCTAATCCAGGAGCAGAACATCTTGCCAGAGGGGCAGAACAGGTTCACCCGCAAAGGCAGCAACAAGAAGGAATTGAGCACAGCAGCCAGACCCAAGCCAGGTACAGCTGGATCAATCCAAAACTTGTAGAGCTACAACTGAACTTCAGTAGGTGATAAGGCTGTAACTACAATAAAGATCTACAACAAAGGTCAGAAGACAGTGCTACACAAAATGACACAAGAGGAGCAAAATGCAATCTCAGAACCCAAGCCCACTCATAACAAGTGCCGAGGACACTGACACAGAAGAAATTGGGAATCACACAGCTGAAAGCAATGAATCAACGGCTTCTGAAATAAAGAAACAGCTGCAGAAAGGTATAGAGGAACTCAGATTGGAAATGAAAAAAGAAATTCCTGAATTAATAACATCTGCAGTAAAGAATCAAATGCAGAAACATATGGAGGAAAACCAATGCACACCCAGAACGAGTGCAGAGGACACCAGCTCAGTTCAAATGTATGAATTAATAGCATCAATAGTAAATAAGCAACAGCAGAAAGTTATAGAGGACTCAGAGAGGAATTCTTTTCTACTAGCTCAGCTCAAATGTACCAATTAATAGCGTCGATAGTAAATAAGCAACAGCAGAAAGTTATAGAGGACTCAGAGAGGAATTCTTTTCTACTAGCTCAGCTCAAATGTACCAATTAATAGCGTCGATAGTAAATAAGCAACAGGAGAAAGTTATAGAGAAACTCAGAGTGGAATTATTTTCTGAAATAAAAAAGAATTCTCAAAACTCATAGCATCTGAAGTAAAGAAGCAACTACAGAAACATAGGGAGGAAACCCAATCTGAAAAACAAACAAAACAAAACAGTGCAGTAAAAGAATTTTTAACTGCTTCTAAAGAAGACATTGAAAAAAACATAATTAGAAAAATGACAGATTCTTTGAATGAGCAATACAAGAAAGAAATAGATCACATGAAGCAGAGTCAAAGAGATATAGAAGAAATTAAAATCTCAATCACAAGCTTGCAAAACTGTTTGAGTGAAAGTGAAGACAGAGTTTCGGATCTTGAAGATGCTGGTGCAGTTAGTGAAAAGATAAGAAAGGATCTCTTAAAAACAACAAGGATGCAGGAAAAAAAATCCATCACCTGCAAGATGATGCAAAGATGAACAATGTGAGACTAATAGGCATCAATGAGAAAGAAGGAGTCAATACAAATGACATTACAAAATATGGGCAGAAGTAATAGCAGAAAACTTCCCAAATATGAGGAAACAATCTGATATTCAGGTAACTGAATCATACAGAATGCCAAGTAATCTCAACCCAATGAAAAAAACACTGAGACGTATAATAGTCAAGATCCCTGAAATTCAACACAAGAATAATCTACTGAAAGCTGCTAGAGAAAAGAAGAAGATCATATTCAAAGGAAAACCCATCAGAATTACAGCCGACTCCTCTTCACAAACCATGAAGGCAAGAAGATCATGGAGCAGAGTACTTCAAGTCCTCTACGAAAACAAATTCCAGCCCAGACTACTATGCCCTGCAAAATTCTCTTTCAAGTTTGATGGAGAAGTGAAATACTTTCATGCCAAAGAACAGCTAAAGAATTTCATGATGACAAAGCCTACCCTACACAGGCTACTGAAAGATGTTCTAGAGAGGGACCAAAATGATCATAACTCCACGAATGAGATCAGAACCAACCAACTAAATAGGGCAAGCAATTAAACACAGGAGAAAAAGGAGTAAACAACAACAGGTAAATAACATGTCAATCGTAAGTCAGTACATCTGACTTCTAACCATCCATGTAAAAGGATTCAATTCACCAATTAAGAGAAATAGACTGGCACAGTGGATTAGGAAACAAAATCCAACAATATGCTGTATACAAGAAAAACATTTAACTCATAAGACATTCATAGGTTGAAAGTCAAAGGATGGAACACAATACTACATGCCCCAGCACCTCAGAAAAAGCAGGAGTAGCAATCCTTTTCTCAGACAGTCTCAATTTCAAACCAACAATGATCAAGCAAAATAAAAAAGGTCATTATATCCTAATTGGGGGAAAACTGCAACAGGAAGAGATAAAAATTTTCAATACATATGCAACCAATGTAGGGACATCTAACTATGTAAGACCAATTTTGAAAGACCTGAAAAATCAAATGAGCAGTTCCATAATTTTATTGGGGAACATTAGTACCCCTTTGACACTAATAGATATATCAGCGATGTAAAACGTAAGTAAATAAATAACAGAACTATACCAAAATTCTGAAGAAAGGGACTTAGTAGACCTTTACAGAGTATTCCACTCAATTACATCAGAATACACATTTTTCTCAGCTATACACATTTTTCTCAGGTATTTCTCCAAAACAGACCATATGAGAGTAAATAAACCTTGCTCAGGTAAATGCAAAGGAATCAAAACTACATCCCACGCATATTATCTGACCACAGAGCAATGAAACTGGAAATTATTTACCAAAAAAAGTAAAAAACTATAAACACTGTGAAATTAAATAAAACTGTCCTAAACAATCAATACATCACAGATAAAATCAAAGAAGGCATTAAACAATATTTTTGTGAATGGAATTTTTATTTACACATTATATCAAAAAGCAGATTTACAAATTCTTTATTTTTTGCAAGGTTTGTCACCTATTTCTTTTTTGCATAATTTTATTGAGAAACAAATAGCAATGAGACAGTTTCAAACCAAATTGGTAGCACAGCTTCAACAATTAACACATTGCATACATTCTTCCTAGTGGTTAATTGCTGTACAAGATGCAGACATGATATCCTATTTACAAACACTGTTAGAACAAATCACTCTATTCATTAAGAGAATGTAACTATATATCTATCCTAACCACTTTGAATACACAGATACACAATGGACATTCATCTGTATCCCCTTCTTTTGTTAAGTTCCATCATTTAAATATTATAGCTGTGTAAACTCAGCAAAATATTCTGAAAGAGTCCAGCAGTCCATAATAGTATTGGGTCTTCTGCTTCACTGACAGTGTCAGAAATTGTTGACCTGAGTCCCCTACAGCTCAACATAACACCATGGCTTGACTACTTATACTTTGTTTTTATACTTTTCTGCTGGATGGTTACATGGAGTTTTGTTTTATGTCCTGTGACATTCACCATATTAATATATTTTTGCATTAAATGTGTTTCTTGTATATAGCATATTTTTAATTTTGATTCTTGATCCATTCTGCAAGTCTGATTCTTTTGATTGGTGAACTGAGGCAGCTTCCATTGATGGTTATAACTGATATGCATTGGCTTATCTTTATCCTGTTGATTTCCTATTGTATGATACCTACTTTTACCCTCTGCTAAAGTGATTGCTCTTGATGGGTCTCTTCTGTTGTTTTTGAAGTTGTGATTGTCTTTATATCTTTTTAAAATCTGTATTAGTAGTCTTCATAGGGTTGGTTTTGTTTTCATGAATTTCTTCAATTGTTCTTTGTCATTGAAGTATCATCTCTCTCCACTACATTTGACAAATATTTTGCAGGGTACACCTATCTTGGTTGGAAGTTGTTTTCCTTGAGGACCTTAAAAGTCTCACTCCAAACTCTTCTTGATTTGATGGTCTTTCTTGGGATATATGTTGTGATTCTCATGGGCTTTGCAGTATATGTGATCTGCTTCTTGTTTCCAAAAGTTTTTCAAAATGTGTTCTCTTGCTCATTTTCTCAGATCTTAAATATTATGTGTCTGGGTGAAGATTTATTTTGATCACAGTTATCTGGACTTCTATATGCCTTACTTAACTCTATTTCGGATTAATTTTCCATGTTTGGGAAATTTTCTGCTACTACTTCAGCAAACAATCTTTTATGTCATTTCTGTTAACCCCAACTATTTCATTGATATCTTTTGGTCTTATGTGACTTTTTTTGCATTATCCTACAGCTGTTGTATTCTTATTTTTCTGATTCCTTGTTATGTTTTACAAATCTATCCTTCTTGTTCACAGAATTCCATGTTAACTTCAATGCTTGATACTCTTCACAATAGCAGCCAAGAGAAATGAAATACCTAGGAAGTAATCTAACAAAGAGTTTGAAGAGGATTTCAGAACTTGGAAAGATATTCCCTGCTCTTGGATAGGAAATAACAACATTCTGAAAATGGTCATACTCCCAAAATTGCTATGCACATTTAATGCAATCAATAACAAAATAGAACAAACATCACTCACCTATCTAGAGAAAACTTTCCTAAAATTTATTTGGATACACAACAGACCTAGAACAGCAAAGCGAATCCTGGGCAACAAAGACAAGGCAGGTGGCATTACAATGCCTGACTTGATATTATACTATAAAGTACTGTGATAAAATCAGAGTGGTACAGGTAAAAAGCAGACCTGAGGATCAATGGAACAGATTAGAAGAAGGTGATGTAATTACAAACACACTGAGGATCTTTTGTTTGACCAAAGGGACACACATGTTAACTGAAAGAAAGACAGCCTCTTTAATAAATAGTGGTGGAAAAACTGGCTCTCCACATGCTGAAAAGTGAAACTAGAAGTGTGACTATCGCCATGCTCTAAACTAAAGCCAAAATGGAGTAAATATTTAAACATTGAAACAGAAACCTAATACTTCTGGAAGAGAATGTAGATGGAAATCTTGAAGATATAGGAGTAGGCAAATATTTCATGAACAAAAATGAAGCTGCACAGGATATACTTCAAAGAATCAAAAACTGGGAACTTCTCTTATTGCAAAGTTGCTGCACGTCATATAAATCATCAACAGAGAAAAAAGACAACCAACAAATTTGGAAAAACTCTGAATGAATCATCACTCACAGGTCTTTGGTCTAGAATATATAAAGAACTAAAAAATATTAGTGCTCCAAAATTTAAAGACCCAATCCATTCGTTGCTGTGTCTTTCCCCAATGCAAAGTCATGATTCCCAGAATGCACATGGTACGCATCCTCATGTGCAAACGTGCACATATGTGCACGGCAGGAGCAGCTTATGCCTTTGCAGATTGGCCATGACTCCAACCATAGGACAATACTGCCAGTTTGTGAAACCTGGAGAGTATTTTCAAGAAAAATTTAAGCTAGTGCTCATGAATGAAGAACAGCATGCCTCATGAAGTGCAATTGATAATAGATCTACAGCATCAATCCCTAAGTTGATGACATTTGGATAGGCGGGAGAGTTTCCTTGTCTATCTCACCTCTAACTCCTCACATAGTGGAAGAGAATTTTATCCTAACAAATCATACACATGGCATTTGAATGAGCATCTACTTTGTCACCTCTTCTAGGGAAACTAATGTCCTCAGTCCTACACAATTTGTCTGACTCTGATTTTGAGCCCTTGGACCATAGCAGAACAGTTGTCCTTAGGGAGGTCACTAGATGATCTTGTGCCCCTTGGTACTAGCAGGGCCATTACATACTCATCTCACCTCTGTTGTTAAGTGGTGCCACAGGAGACCTGGGTTCTTCCTCACACTGGAGCCACAAGGCCCACAGACCTGTGTTTGCTCAACTAGAAGTCTCAGCCATGCACCTTGAGGGGAACAAGCTGTTGCATACCTTCAGATCCCTAGTTGTGAACCTGCTCACAGTTGCTTACAGGGTTTCCTTCATCCTGCCGGCACTGGTCAGGCCCTTGCACACACCTGTCCATCCCATGCCAGTTGTGATAACCTCCCCTGGGTGAAAGGCAGGTGGTGGCCACATCGCTCACACGCCTGAGCTGCCTGGAGGCCTCCTTGCTGTTGCTGAACTCCCTTTGGCTGCTCTCCCATGTACCTCATCTCATTCTGCCCCCTTTAGAGCACTGTTCACTTTGTGTTCCTGCTACCACTGGCCCAAGCAAGACAGGACTCATGGCTGATGGCAACACCCAAGTGTCTCCCCATGAAGACACCTGGCAGGAATAATTCTCTGAAGTTTCTCAAGTATGGTTCCAGAGCACCCAAGGGGTGGCCCTGTGAAGTGTACCATGAGCATGATTTTGGCTTCCCCTGACACCTCTTGAGCACACTCAGGATTACATTCATGCTGAGAGTTGGTATTCTACAGGCAGTGTTGAGATATGAGCCTTCATTTGAGTAGAGTCTTCTAAGAATTGCAAACTGCTCACTGCATAGCAGAAATGAACACATCGTTGTCCTTCTACTATCTAGAAGTCTGGTTAATCTTTCCTAAAGCATGTTTTATGAGAGTGTAGCATACAAATATTGTGCCCTCTGTGCCCACTGGAAGCCGATGCCAAGGACTGGGCGCCTGCTGACAGGGTGCTCTAGGTCTCAGGCAGCACCTCACGTGCTCTTGGTAAGCGTGTTGCCCATCTATGCTACTGCAGTTGCTTTCATTTTACCCAGATTGCGAAGCTAGAAGAGATCCTGTATCTCAGTAAAGACAAAAACGTTTAACCTCTACCTCCAAGGACAAAAGAGGCCATATACTTTGGCAAATAAAGTAAAAGCATCAAATCCTACCTCTGAGGAGAACGAAGAACGCATTCGTTTGAAATCAGCATGGCATCCAGTATGGAAAGGTCCTTTAAACACTTCTCGGAATACAGCTTCTCTAACTTCAATGGAACACATGTCTCTGACAAAAACAAAACAGAAAAGGTGAATATGTTGGGAGCCACGGAAGCTAAGAAATGGATCAAATGGGTGTAGGCAGGATTAGGCCTCAGTGCTTAAAGGAAAAAAGCTACCACTAGCCTGAGATAAATATCTTGGCTGGTTAAAATCAACTATTACTCACTAGGTAATCTTGTGTCACATGGTATTAACTTTGCAAAAATATTCATAAAATACCATTTTGTTGTGAATACACACACACACATAGATGCACACACACAACAAAATTAGAATAGACATACAGCTACTTTCTCTTAGCTCATTGAGAAGAAAGTTTTGCACTAATATTGTTTAGACAAGATATCATGTCTGCATCTAGTTCTCTGAATAATTACTACAAAGACTACAATATGCAATGTATTAATTATTGTAACTGTCCTACCAGCCTGTTTTCAAACTGTTTCATTGCTATTTTATCTTTTTTCTCATTAAAATGAATAAAATCTAAAAAGTAAAAATAATAATAAAAGAAGGAAATCAGCATCTCACTTTGCAGAAATGAGCATGGTTCTCCCTCACCAGGAACAGAGAGCGGGGAGCACAGGAGATGATAGAGATGTCAGCCCCTGCCAGCACTCTGAAGTGCATCCTCCTCTGCAGTAGGCTCCAGCCTCCTGGAGCTGGTGGCACCTGCATACACTGCCACTTCTCTTTCAGTAAGGAAATGAAGAGAGGCTATTCATTATGGATGCATCGGGGAGAAGGTTGGGGTAACTGCTTATTTATAAAAGGGAATCTCTGACTCATATTTTCCTATGGCATTGCCAATCACAACAGTGCACACGGAGGTGTAATACAGGCCTTCTTCCCTCAGGGTTCTGTGCTCCTGGTCTCTGCCTTTTGCAGCGGATGAAGAGTGACCTTGTCCTGTTACCTGGGAACCACGTGGGGCTTCACCAAGACATTTTGTAAGAGCAGTCTTCTTATAAAAGAAGAGTCATTTACCTAACAGGCCCGAGACTCCTGCCTGTGCCTGATGGTTCCAATGCTGGGCATCAGGTTGCAGGTCAGGGATGGTGAGGACAGCTCCTTCCCACAGCACTGGGCTTGCACATGCAAGACCCAGGCTGGTAGAGATCAAGCGCTAGTGCTGAAAATGAAGCTCCCAGGTGCTGACTAAAGCATAGATGACGCTAGAACTCTCATTATCCCCTGGGGGAAGTATTCCCCTTGAAGTCTGAGGAACTTGGGCAGCAATGGCCAATATGGGACTCACAAGCCCCATGGTGTCTGGCAGTCCTGAAAAGTGTGCAGGGCTATTGAGGACCTACAGTTTTAATTAAATTTTGCATAGCTTTATATAACTGGAAATAGCTAAACCTTATTGGATAGTCCAGGGAGAGACAGACGTTCAGGCTCTCAAGTGCTGGGGTTATGAGTTCAATTCCCATGGTAAACGGAGTAATGATGGGATGCAGGGTCGCTACACATCTCGGGTCAGGAAACCTGTGTTCTCTATTGCTGGCAGGTGAGGGTAGTACATTCAGAGGGTGTTTACAGAGGAAGCAGACAACCCTTCTGAAGGGATTATCCCTTTCTTCTTTAAGGCCCTTTTGCACTTGAAGTAAGAGCACCATTGTGCAAGAGGCCCAGCAGGCCCTGTGGGGTCAGGTAGAGGAGAGCATCTTCAGATCTGTCACGTGATGATTGATGCCTTGACTTCCTCTGTGTCATTGGGACCCAGGCGATCGCACCAAACATAAATTCATGAGCTCAGATCCCTTGAGGGATTATCCTAGGGCTGCCAGAAAAGCCCTACAAGCAAGGTAGAGAACCTTGTAAAGCACACGAGCATGCTCTGTAGTAAGTTAGAGTCTCTGACTCCTTGGGGATTTCTGAATGCATCCATGCCACATAGTTTCAGCAGAGAATGGCACAGTCTGGGGGACTGAGCAGTGGGTCACAGGTCTCACTGAACTCAAGACTTTGGAACCAGAACGTTTGAGCCAAGATGGCAGAAGTAGGATCTCAGGGCCTATTACGGGTCTAGGTGAGGCAGAGGGATCCATTCACAGGAACATAAAGTACCCCAGCCTCTGCCTGTCCCTTGTTTCACCTGCATTCAGACTGAGGGCACGCAGGTGCATTCCTGCTCCCCCCCTTCTCCTTGGGTGGCTCGCATCCATGTTGCTGTGCTTTAAAGAAGGGATTTCCACCCACAACAGAGAACGTCCTAGACATGAGCAGATATCAGGATGAATAGGGAGCAGGCTCCCTTTCCTCAAGCCCCATGGACCCCACTGAATTTTGTGACCTGCAAATGTTGTGCCCAGACTGGTTCTGGCATGCTTCGTGTACCCAAAATCGCTTTATTCATGATCGGAAAGGTAGACACGTTTCCTAATGGTTTGCCTCAAACCAGAAGTCTGGGGCATACTTCGCTTTAAGGATCCCACCAGATTTTGTGAGCTGAAGTTATTGTGCCCCGACCGTTTAGGCACACATCATGTCCCCAAATCATGATCAGAGGGGAAGACACATTTTCTAGGGCTATCCTAAAACCTGGAGAAGATTGGTGTCCTGACCCTGCTAAAGGACATTTGAGGGACCTGAGTGAGCAGATAGCCAACAATTCTCCAGAACCATGGGGCTCAGAGCTTAGTGCACCCCTACTCATAGGAATCAGCTTGCAGGATGATGATTGTATTTATGTGTGTCACAGAATACACGGTGATTACACTTGCATTTTTATACTAAAATATGGGGTGGAAGTTGAACAGGCTAATTTGTAAAAACATTAGATACTATGAACTCTCAGGGATAAATCTGATGAAATGTGAAGTAAACCTATACATTGAGAAATACAGTAATTTAGAGAGAAGAGAAAATCAAAAGCTAAATGAATACAGATATAACTCTTCATCAAGAGCCAGGTCCTGAATATTTGTGAAATATTCAATTCTTTTTCAAATAATCTTATCAAATCATTGGTCTCAAAACGACAATCTAACATTTATAAAATATACAAAGGATCTAGAAGAGTCAAAAAGGTTTTTATTGTATAATGATGAGAGTTATCCTACTTTAAGAATTATATACTAACAAAGAGGACACATTGAAGTAACTATGAAACACATCCCTGTAACAGGAAGATGTACCAGAATCGAACCACATGTATCTGCCTAGGCAAGTGCTAATAGTGGTAAGACGTACCGGCATGCTTGAGCAAGGTAGTGGACCCAAGTTAACATCCCTGACTGTGATATCCACCCTGTACCTGGGACACTCTTCACAGGAAAATCTACTTCCCACCTCCAAAACCATGTTCCCTTTTCTTCCGTAGATACTCTTGGGTCATACAGTTAGTTCAAAATGGGCAGCATGGATTTGATATAGGACAGAAGGCCTGCTTTTGGGAGGCACCCTCTTGAAGTCAGAGAGAACACCACGTGCCCTGTAGAAAATTCCTTTCAAAACTCCATGTCACTCCTGTTAAGGTCTATGGCACGCAATCACTGAAGCTGGCCTCTGGCATCAGAGAAAGGCAAATGCCTAGTTCTGATGTCTCTTCATAATATGAGAGGAGTAGGGAAAATCTATCACATGCATTGCGAGGTGCATAAAGGTGTGAGGAAACCCAAGTCAGCAAGCCTTCCCCTGAGCAATCCAGATCCATCCCTGTTTTTGGTTCTGACCGCACAGGGCCAGGCTAGTTTGAATGAGTCATTTCCCAACATTTTCCTTGGGGAGAAGAGGCACACTCAGTAAACAGGGACCACCAGGAATCAGGGTCAGGAAACCAAGGGAGGAATCAGAGCACCTATCCCTCCACACTAGAATAGACCATGGAGGCCTTCTCTGCCCCAGGTGTCAGGCCACTCACTCGCTAGGCCTGGGCTTGGGTGTGTGAAGACCCATCTTCTCGGGGAGAGACTGGGAAAATGCCAACATTCTTGATCTTGGGTGAGGGTTAACTGCCCACTGCAACACAGAGAGTCAGAAAGAAGACTGCCCCTGCTCTTGAGTCTAGGAAGGCCCCATGCAGGCTTATCAAGTGGGGAAGTCCTCACTTGTAGAGCAGTGTCTATAGGACCCTCAGATCTTTGAACAAGAAGAAGACCACAGGGAAAAAGGGTCTCTGACTCTGGCTCAGTCATGATGAGAAGTTCGGCAGGGCACTTGGGCTCAGAACACCCGAGAGATGGAATGCAGTTTGCCTCGACTTTCTGAGTGCTGTCCTGCAGTGCTGTCCCACCTCCAATCAGAAACAGTAGCACTGTGGTCATATACCAGGGAGATGTTTCCAGGCCTCATGTGGAAGACAGAGACATGAATGTGAAGGACAATTCACCCTACATCAGAGAGGCCTTCCAGCGAGGTGTCAGACACTGGAAGATGCAGCTCACATTTGCTGCACCTCTTGGCTTCAGACAGCAGGGGGCACTGCTGCAGGTAGTATGGCCTCAGGTCACCAGACCAAGAAAACAGAATTGGCTCAGAAGGCACTCTAGGGAGGCCAAATGAAGGACCTTGGAGAACACTTACCCTGGCCCTTACCTCCACCTCTGCTGTCCCAGGGTGATGGCAGACTTGACTTGCCAGTTGCAGCCTCAGGTCAGCAGTGGCGAAATGTAAGCACCTGGCCCTTCCCCAGACATTTTTCTAAGTTCCCCTCCTCACTCTGGGGAAATCCTTACAGAGATGTCCACATGAGCTGCATTTTTGTCTCACTTGTCTCAGGAGGGTGGTCATTGCTGTGAGGATCTTCACCAAATCACAGGAGGAGACACATTCTGTGGTAACAGGAGCAGGTGAGGATCTGCTGGGAATCAAGGAGAAGAACCAGGGTGAGCAGTGAAGCTTGTTTATAGTGGAGCATGCTTGTGACACAAAATGATCACATTCATTGTGGGAAATTGCTCCATGTCCATGGCACATAATCCTGCTATTCTATGTCTTTCCCTGTCCTCCCTCAGCTCCAGTGCAGCTCTGGACCAAGTATACATAGGTGAGAGTTGATGCAATTTGCATGTTTGCAGCACATA
>NW_004524757.1:4279304-4294475 GCF_000260255.1 Octodon degus
TAGCAGGAAGCTCTCCGCACACTCACTGGACCTGGGCTAGGACTGGGTCTGCCATTCTCCTTTTTCCTAAAATCTCTTTTTTCCTGACTTACAAAATATTATAAATCTGGCTCAGCTTTTATTATTATCTATATTTTCTTTCCTTTCATATGTAGTTTGGATTCTGATATAAGAGAAACTGCAATATTGAAGCATGAATTTCTGATTTAGGTCACTCAATCTTGTGCTCCTGAAGTACATACATTTTCCCACAAAGGACTCTGGCTCTTTCCTGTTTATGGGAGCATAGTACTTTGTTGTGCATAAACACCACATTTTACTTATCCATCGGTTGATGTCCATATAAGCTCCTTGCAAAATTTAGCTACTGTCAACTTTGCTCCTATAAGCATGGGTATGCTCCTATCACTGTCTTATGATGTCTTAATTCTCATAGGAAGAAACCTAGAAGGAAATATATTAGTCCAGCATAAATTTTTGATAGTTTCAAAATTATCCCCATGTTGACTTCCGTAGTGATTGCACTTGACTGCACTCATACAAACAAGGAATAAGTGTTCCCTTTCCCCAAAGGATCTCCAGGATTTTCTTTGTCATTTTGACAGGATAACCACTGTTTCTAGAGTCAGATGAAATTTCAGTGTATACTTAATTCGCAATTATTGAATGTCTAGCAGCACCGATCTTTTTTCTCCTGTATATGTTAGACAATCCTCTTTTCTCATCTGAGAAATGTCATTCATTTCAGAACCCAGTTTCTCAATTGGGTCCTGTTATTTGGAGAACGTGTATTTTCTGTTTATGACTATTCCCGATATTAATCCTATTTCTGGGGAATAGCTAGAAGTCTCCTTTCGCATTCTGTAGATTATCTCTTCATGATGCTGTGTGTTGCCCTTGCTGCGCAGAGCTTTTTCATTAGATATGATCCTATTTGTTGATTCTGTGTATTATGACCTGTGCATCTGGGGTTCTGCTCACAAACTCCTTGGTGATGCCTGGGTCTACCATTTTGACTCTTCCAGCTGATTGTTTCGGTTTTACCATGTAGATTGCTGAGATAGTTTTCTTTTAGTTCAGGGCATGGTTAGCAGTATGGGTCTAGGTTCAGGCTTTGCCTTGTGGAGAGGTGGTTTTCTGAACACCATTTGACAAAGAGGTGACATTTCCTGTAGAATTTGGCCCCTTGTCAAGGATAAGATGCTTGAACTTGGTTGGTGTTGTTGCTGTATGTTTGTTCTCCTGGATGCATCCAAAGAGGGTGTAAGGCCAGCATGATACTGTTTTATTATTGCAGATTGTACTTTAATTTGAGGTCAAGGATTGTGATACTTCTGACCTTGCACTGTGCCTAGTATTGCTTTTAATGTTCCAAGTCTCTTCTGGTTCCATGTAATTCACCCTGCAAATTGTTTTCACGTTCCTACCTTCCCACTACTACAACCTCTTCTGTCATTCTTGTTGGAGCATGCTATTTATATTTACATATAATTTATCTTTATATGTATGCCATAATTAAAGGTTTGCTTTGCCAGTCAGAAGAAGCAGTGTGGAATCGGAAATAGTGTGTTTGACTTAGTTCCCTTCAGATACAGTCTCCAGGTGCTCACATTAACCTAAAAATGTCTTTGGTTTATACTCATTTTGCACAGAGCATTCTGTGCTGTATATCAGCATCACGTCTTCTGTAATCTGAGTGTGCTGATGCAGTATTGCTGGGCTGTAGAGAAGGCAGCCACAAGGCAGTAAAGAGAGAGCCCTGGACCTCACCATTTATCGTGATAAAGATGGAAGAGCATCCTCTCCTGAGGCACAGGGCCCCGCTGAATTTGTGAATGCCTGATTTTGCCCAGCGACTCATGAGGCCCTAGATGGCGGCAATGCATTGGGTTTATTCCCTGTCAGGGGAGAGACATTTGTCTTTTTCTGAGACTTTGTTCAAGCTAGCACAAGACTGGGATGCAGGCTCTGCTGAATGCCATTCGAGTGAGCTGGGACAGCAGGGAGGCAGTCTTTCACTCGGTACTCTGTGTCATTCACAAGTCATGGCTTCCCCCACTAGGAAAACTGGGGTGAAAGGACTATGCTTGCATTCTTCACACAGAGATCTGCTGAATCTCCTGCAGCAGCTCCAGGAGCCAGGGATGAGGCACTTGTTGGACAGTATCCTCAGCTCACACAGCCATATCAGTACAGGCAGTGTCAGCAGTGGGGGTGTGGTGTATGGCCTGAAGTGGAGAGGAATTTTCCCATGCCAGAAAGGACACATCCTTTTCCGCAGGTCTCCTACACCATATTGTCTTCCCAGTGTCTTGTCCTATGAGTTAAACTGAAGCCTGAAAAGCAGCCTCATTCCACATTCCAGTATCACTAGGATGAAACAGTGTGAAGCAGAGAGCATCCCCCAAAGACAACAAGGGTTGCTCTCTGTGGGAGGCAATGTGTGGTGACTCTCAGCTAAAATAACTAATAGTCTCCCTCTCTCCTGCAGGCCAGAGTCCTCAACGTAAACTCTCATCATCCAATTGGACAACCATGATGCCCCATGGTCAGAAGAGCCAAGACAGCCTGCAGGAGGAAGAAGGCCATCCTGGACATAGAAGTGCACGAGTCTTCCCAGGTGCCCAGGCCCTCAATGATGAGGAAACTGCTGCCACCACTTCTTCCTCTGCATCCTCTTGCTCCTTCACTTTCACTGTGGCCACAGGAAGAGAGCAACCTGGGCCTGGGAGCACAAGTGGTCCTCTCAATCCCGAGGGACTCTTTGCTCTCTCCAGTGTCATGGCTTCCAGTGAAAGGAAGCAATATAGTGAGGGGTCCAGCAGTCAGCAAGTGGAGGGTCCAAGTCTGTCCCAGGACAAGGATGCCACTCAGATCAGGAAGGATGCAATGAAAAATGATGAGCTAGATACCATCCTGAGATTTCTACTCCAGAAATATCAAAAGAAAGAGCAGATCACCATGGGAGAGTTGGAGCACATGGTGGCCCACAATTCCCCTGAGCAGTTCCATGTGAACTTCGCAGAAATTTGTGAGTGTATGCACCTGGGATTGGGCATTATTGTAAGGGAAGTGGGTTCTCCTGGCCACACATATGAGCTTGTCCCTGCCTTGGGACTCACTTATAATGGGGTACTGGATGATGCTGACCAGATTATTCCTAAAGCTGATCTCCTGATACTTATCCTCAGTACAATCTTCTTAATGGGCAACAGAGTCAGTGAAGAGCAACTTAGGGACATTCTGAGACATAGGAAGGTATTAGCTGAGAGATCTCACATTGCTGTTGGGGACCCCTGGAAATTCATCAGAGAAGATTTAGTACGGGCTGAGTACCTGGTGTACCAGCAGGTTCACAACAGTGTTCCTGCTCGCTGTGAATTCTTGTTGGGTCCGAGGGCCCTAGCTGAAACTACCAAGATGAAAGTACTAAATCATGTAATCATGCTGGCTGAGAAAGATCCCGGGTCTTGCCCATATCTCTATGAGCAGGCTATGAGAGAACACGATGGTAATTTCAGTGCCTCTGTAGGGCAGGATGATTGGCCGTGATAGGGTATGTTCCCCAGAAAGTCACAGGCATAATTCCTAGCCCAGTGATATGAGACCCAATTTCCAGCTGGGCTTCTGGAGAGGAGGCAGTTTTGTAAGCACTGAAGGGGCAGGCAGGGCCTAAAATACCATGCTTAACATCTGGAAGTCTCTCCTTTTTGTATTACCTGTAGATGCAGTAGTGACTTATTTGTAAAGCTTTGATCACCTGGTCTTCCAGGGTCCAAAGTAACTTGAAACGCTGAATAGCAAGATCATTTTGATCTCACATGTACTGCAATTAATTCATATCGTTGGCTAATTGTGAAATTTGATGTGAACATCATTGTTCAACATGGATCATAAATGCATTTTGCTACTGCATTTCAGGAGTATGAGTTTTTCCTATTTTCTCAAACCAGGGAAAAAACTTTTCACTTGCTTTATGCTCAAATAAAATTAGCATAGAAATTTTGTTGTTTATATATAAAATGTTCACATGTATTTAGCTGAACCCCAGCAATACATATACAATAAAATCAATTCCGTTATTTTTGTGTTTTTCATTGTCTATATTTTAAAAATATTTGTGTGCTTGAATTTGTTTGGTTTCTTGAATCATATTTCAACACTTATTTTAATAACTCTTCAATAGTTCATAATAGTAGTGAGTTATCAGCACAAATGGCAATTGTCAGAAGTTGTTGACTTGAGCATTTTACAGCTCAGCATACTAACATAATTTTACTTTTTATACTTTGTGGTTATCCTTTTCTTCTCAATGAACTGAGATCCATCCTCTCTGATGGATGGTTAAGACCAAATTAAAGTAAGACCTATATAATCAAAAATGGAATTTTTGCTATCTGATAAGGACACTTAAATCCCTTCAGGATTTACCATGGTACCATGTACAGAACCTTGTGGGTCTTTTGTCAGTGTCAGCTGCTGAGATCATTCATGGCCATTGTTTGAACAATTTGCTCTCTGTGAAAGCCTGAGAGAATGTTTTCTATATTGGGTTGTTTTTCTGAATTCAGGCACCAACAATATCTGGACTAGCATCAAGTATGAAAATGTTCTTTAAAGACTTCTCCAAATTCAGCTTCTGTAACAGCAATGGAACACCCATCTCTGACAAAACAATAGGAAAACAGGGAATATAAATAAAGACCATTTTATAGTGAAAAAATATATGTGTATAAAAAATAGAATAGATACACAGCTACTTTCTCTTAGCTCAATGAGAAGAAAGGATTGTACTAATATTGTTTAGAGAAGATATCATGTCTACATCTTGTCCTCTGAATAACTACTATGAAGACAACAATATGCAATGTAATAATTATTGTAACTCTCTTACTAACCTGTTTGGAAAATATTTCATTGCTATTTTATCTATATGATATCTTGTCTAAATAATATTAGCACAAACCTTTCTTCTCAATGAACTAATAGAAGGTAGCTGTATGTCTATCCTATTTTTTATATACATATATTTTTTATAACTATGAAATGGTTCCTAGTTTTTATTTATACTTAGATGATGGGTTGTAAGTAAACTAATATTTGGTTATGAAATAGGAAATTACCTAACAAGCTACACATATGTACATGTGTGTCCAAATTCTCTGGTTGGACTGCAAAGTCAGCTGGGGGGTACATGTGACTTTTTTTGAAGCATAATAATAAACGTTTTTTAACTTTCCACTCTACATTATAAAATAAAGCACATTATCCTTACTAAATGATATGGTGATTTTCATAAACCTTAAGAGATTAAGAATTTCTACAAACCATTTTTCAAAATATTCCATTGTACATTGCTATAAAATAGACTCCTAATGTTAAATGTTTCTTAGCTTCCCACAAAGGAAATCTTTATCAACCAGGAAACATATGTTAGTAAAAATCAATTTACCATAAATACTTGACTCAATTTCCTAGGTTCAATTATAGAATGACAAATATGAAAAAATCTTCTGAAAACAAATACAAGTTATATATGGTTTGCTGATTTCTGCTATAATTTTATATATTTGAAAAAGCATACCATGTTATAGCATTTTTCCTTATAGTATTTGTCTAGTTCAAATAATAAAATACTTTGACTTCTGTAATAGAAGTAAATAATAGAACAATAAAGTCTACAGTATGTATTTAGTCCTGTTTAGGCAGTTCATGGTGTCAGATGATATATTTTACTTTAATTATTTCTAGCAGGCAATACAGTGGAAAATTCATATTACAGATTTATTCTTACTTAAAAATTACAACTTCAAATCATATGATTTTTTAAAATTATAGACAAAGAAAGAATAGTCTTTGACAGGTACATACTTTTTTATCAGGGTCTGCACTTCTAAAGGCATTTCTATCTCTTTTGCCTTTTTAGAGTACAACATCTTCATTAGTGTTTTAAGTTGAAACTTTTGCCTCTTTAGTTCAATAGCTTTGCACACTAAATTGAAATTTTAATAAATTCTGTTTAAGAATTACTTGTGAGTACACACATGATTCTCAAATTCTCACCACCTCCACACATTTCCCTCTTTTATGGAACTTGAGAATATAGGAGATATAAATAAAAATGTAAATAATTTTGACTTTTATAAAGGCGATATATACTTTTGAAAGTGAGAAATTGTTGATGCTTTACTGCAGCTCTTATTCAGTGGAGTGAAATTATACACTTATAAATTTTATTCTGCAGATCATTTTTCCATAATTTTATTGAGAAATAAATAGCAATGAGACATTTTCAAATAAAATTGGTACGACAGTTCCAATAATTAACACATTACATACTCTCTTCCTAGTGGTTATTTGATGTACAAGATGCGGACATGATATCCTATTTACAAACACTATTAGAACAAATTCCTCTATTCATTGAATTAAGACAATGTAGCTATATATCTATCTTAGCCATTTTGAATACACAGATACAAAATGGTCATTAGTCTGTATCCCCTTTTTTTGTTTAGTTCTGTTATTTAAATATTATAGGTGTGTGAACTCAGCAAAATATTCCAAAATAGCCCAGTAGTCCATAATAGTATTGGGTATCCAACCCTAGCCCAGGCCCGGAGAGTGTGTGGGAGAGCTTCCAGCTACCCTGCACCAGGAGACCTGTCCGGTCCAGACTCAGGTGCAGCGTGAGTGAGACCCTCTTCCATGCCCTTGGGATCCCCACCACCACCTCTCTACAGCGTCTCCTCAAGCCCGCCCAGTCAGTGAGAACTTCTGCCGCACTCTCGGGATCCCCAGATCCAGTCCTAGCCCAGGTTTGGTGAGTGTGGGAGAGCTTCAGGATACCCTGGGCCCACGAGAGATGTCCAGTCCAAACCCAGGCACAGCATGAGGGAGACACTCTTCAGGTCTCTTGGGATCTCCCCACATTCTGCAGCCCCCCACTACGCCCACCAAGTGAGTGAGAACTTCTGCTGCGTGCTCGGGATCCCCAGATCCAGCTCTAGCCCAGGCCCGGCAAGTGTGTGGGAGAGCATCCCCTTTCCCCTACTCCCCCTTGCTCTTTCAGACTCAACTCAGGCCTGGCATACAGGCTTAGGGTGAAACCCTGCAGCTGCAGTCCTTGCAGAGAGAGTAGGGGACAGAACCACCCAGCTAGTCCAGGAGCAGAACATCTTGCCAGAAGAGCACAACAGGTTCACTCCCAAGGGCAGCAGCAGGAAGGAGGTGAGCACAGCAGCCAGACCAAAGCCAGGCACAGCTGGACAAATCCAAACTTTGTAGATCTGCACCTGAATTTCAGTAGATGCTCCTGGACTAGCTGGTTGGATCTATCCTCTACACTCTCTGCAGGGATTGCAGCTGCAGGATTACACCTCAGGCGTGTATGCCAGGCCTGAGCTGTGCCTGGAGGGGGCAAGGTGAAGTAGGGGGAAGAGGAAGCTCCACACACTCACCGGGGGAGGCACTGCGGAGTGGTGGGGGGCGGCCCAAGGGCCTGGGAGAGGGTCTGGCCCACGCTGCATCTGGGCTGGGACTGATCCCGCCAGCGCAGTGTAGCAGGAAGCTCTCTGCACACTCACCGGACCTGGGATTAGGACTGGGTCTGGGGGCTCCCGGAACTCGGCATAAATTCCTACTCGGCGGGCGGGGTGGGGAGGTACCGCGGAGTGGTCGTGGGCGGCCCAAGGGTCTGGGAGAGGGTCCGGTCCAAGCTGCGCCTGGGCTGGGACTGGTCCTTCCGGTGCAGGGTAGCAGGAAGCTCTCTGCACACTCACCGGACCTGGGCTAGAACTCTGGATATATTTATTGAAGAAAAGAAATTGGGAATAGGAATGGAGGAATGGAGATTAGGAACTGCCTCTTAGAGCCAGGAGTGGTGCCGAAGGAGTTGCCCATGAGAACATCTCTCAAAGGAAGTTTCCTGGAGCAAAATCATGCAGTGAGCCATACATGGTTGACAGTAGGAAAATATATAAAATTTCGAGCAGATTCAATTATCCAAGCTTACATAACTGCTCAGGGAATTATGATCATTGACTGGAGACCATTTTTATACCTAGTTGTTTTTGCTATAGTATTGTTTTATGCATCAATTGGTTACACTTTTAGGATTGGTATGTAAGACCAAATTGTCCCGAGGCATTTGTACATCAATAATAACCTCCCACTGTCTATCATGGCCAATCAAGTCACCTCAGGCATTACTTTGGCACCATATACAGATCCTCTCCTCTCATCTGTCAGTGCCAGCGATCAGCGTGGTTCATGGCCTGGCTTGATCATGCTGCTTTCTGTGAAACCATGAGAGAATTTTCCTCTTTTTGGCCCCCCTGGAGTGCATTATGCACTTACTAATTCTTGTCTTCTGGAGTCTTGCAATCTCCCTGCTCAAGAGGTTAGGTCTCTCAACAAAGTTGTAAGATCATGTAGAAAGGTTCACTCATATCCTGGGAGTTTGGTGGCCTTGGAGAGCCAGGGCCAAAATCTCAATTGTATCTTAGCTCATGTACATTTCTTGTTGTGATTTCTAAGCTTTAGTTGTTGAACACAGAGAAGACAAAATCAGTGATAGAAGTATTGCAGATGGAGCAGTTAGCTTAACTATTACAATTTCATTTATTTATTTTTTTTATTTTGGCAGAACTAGGGATTGAGCTTAGGTCCTTGCACTTGCCAGGGAAGCACTTATTCCACCAAGCCATCTCCCTGGCCCCTCATTCTTTTATTTTTAAAGGGAGTGCAAATTAGAACTAAAAGAAAAAAGATTAAAATTGATACACAATTTCACTTAACAAAGAAATTTGAATTTCACAGATTTTGCTGTAATGCATAGTATTCCTCCAACTACTTATTAATATTACCAGATATATGCAAGTAAAATTTGAAGAAGAAAAAAAAATCAATGTATACAAAATTAAGAAGAGAAACAGTACAAACATTGAAAAAAAAAGGCAGGGGCTGGGGAGATGGCTCAGTGGAATAAGCCCTTGCCTGGCAAGGACAGAGGCCTAAGTTCAATGCCCAGTTCCACCAAAAAAAAAAAAGAAAGAAAGAAAGAAAGAAAGAAAGAAAGAAAGAAAGAAAGAAAGAAAGAAAGAAAGAAAGAAAGAAAGAGAAAAAGAAAAAAAGAAATTCTCAACTTTGGGGGCCGGGGAGATGGCTCAGTGGAATAAAAGCTTCCCTCGCAAGCGCAAGGGCCTGAGTTCAATTCCCAGTTCCGTCAAAAAAAAAGAAAAAAAGAAAATAAAAAAAGAAGAAAAAGGCATATGGACCAATTTAAAGCATTAACGGCTTTTCATAGACCAGCAGAAATGCACAGTACAGTTGTCCAAACCATCCTGCTTACATACTTAGATAAATCTCTTTCCCCCACTCCTTCTCATGTTCTTCTCCTCAACTCAGTAATACCTAAAGCACCAATACTTTGAAATACAAGGCATAGGCAGAGGACTTTTAAGGCTTAAGAGTCATGATCGATGTTGTAGTTTAAACCCAACAGAATGTTATCAAAAAACCATTGTATAGTTTTAGAGAAAACTTGAAATGAAAGTGTTACATAGAGTCCAGGCGTGGTGGTGCACACCTATAATCCCAACACTAGAGAAGAAGAACTCAGGATTGCTATGAGTCTGAGATGCATAGTGAGACGCTGCACACACATACACACCAAAAAACCCTTAAAATTGTTACATAGTATTTCACTGCAGTAATCATATTAGGATAGGACAACCTTTTCAGTCAAATACAATCTGATTACAAGACATTAAACAACACAATGATACTGCTTTCTGCTTTGTTATTCTTTATTGGGATGTAACATAAGAAGAATATCATTTCATATAAATGTATGGAAGAAGGTTTTATTTTCTAGCCTCTAACAAGTGTTTGCTATTGGTTAGACTGTTTTGTGTCTGAGCTTCGCTGAATATATTGACGTAACACACACATACGCTTTAAAAATTCCTATCATCTGGCTGGTCATCTCATGTTGGCTAGACAGAATCCTCTTATTACATGTTCCTAGAGCATAGGAGAAGCACAGATATCAGAGTCTAGGAATGTTAATGAGTTCTATACCTTAGAAGACTTCTTTTTTTTTTCCTTAGAAGACTTCTAATCCACGACAGCACAAATACATTTAGGACACAGTGATATTCAAAACAATGAATATCATAGCCAAATGGATATCTCTGCATCTTACTTTGTTTGTACCAGGACAATATTTTAATAAAAAAAAAACCTTATTGTCCTACCCAATAAAACAACCCTTTGATGATGAACCATAGGAAATGTATTACAGAAATATGTGTAGTAGCACTTATTGGGCTAGATTCTCACAAGACTACGGAACACACTGGAGGTCCATTAGCCAAAAAAAGTGAAAGAAACTTTCAGGCAGTAGTTTCTTCATTCACCAGAGGGAGTTATCTAAGCAATTTCCTTAAGCCTAAGCCATCCCCAGTGAATTATCATAACAAATTAGTGACATATGACAATGAGATGATAACTTTAACCTGTTTTTTCTGACCAGTGAAATGTTTTATTGTGTTATAGTACACAGGCAGGAGTATGTACCGCATTGCATTTGTACAGCACCTCTGGACATCATTTTGTCAGGTGGTAACCTTGGCAGAAGCATGCACTTAACTCCAATGATATGTATAAGCCAACTTCAATTATGTACAAATGTTCAAACATACAAATGGAATTATACAAATATACAAATATTGTATCTAAAAAGATAAAATGGTGGGGAGCAAACAACCCTCCTGCAAGTATTGAACATAGTCTCAACATGGACAGACAGACAGACAGGCACACAGCAGACAACTGTTAACAGACCAGAGTGTATTGTTCTGCCCTTTTTACAGATTTAAGTCTGTAGCTGTAAATAGACTGGTCAGAACATCTACAAGATAATGTTAAAGGCAGAATAAAGGATTTTGTACCTGTGAAACACATTTTACAGCTGTGAAAGCAGACAGCATGTAAGGTGGGCTCTAGGCTGCTCATTTATCTGAGTGGATTATGCTGCTATATTTGCATCTTGTGCTATTATTATAGCCAAAGTTGTTGGATGCTAACAGCTGATAGCCAAAAGTGCTGTTTCCACAGCATGTAACATTTTCCTCTAGAGACAGAGTATTCAAGGTAGATTAATACCTGTATGTATGTAAAACTGTTATGAAATCCATGAGGCCCCCTAGATACATTTGTAATTTCAGTGCACTTATCCAGGCTACAAAAACACGCTGACTGCTCTGTGCTTTCAAAACAAGTCAACCCTTTTCTTGAGATGGGGAGAGAAGCTGAACTACTCTCCAGTTCTGCCTAAGGATTGATGGCCAGATGAATAGGCCCTAAGAGTTATAATTTATTCTTTGATATTTTCAGGATTTAATTCAGAGCAGATATTTTTATTGTCGACCAAAGATGAGTGAAGGTTACTTTGACTCTGGAAGGGGAAATGGAGTGGAAGCAGCCTTGCTGAGGCTTGGTCCTGAAATTCAGGAGATCCAGAGGAGATAACTGCAATGGATTCAACACTGTTGTAAAACATGGCTTTTTGGAGGCACAGGGCAGTGGATAAGGGTCAGAAGATCACCTCCGAATACAGCTCAAGATATGCATCCTAAGCACCTCAGGTGCAGACAGACAACTAAGAGCAGGAGCTTTCCCAGGTGGGATCTCCAATCAACAGCAGAACACACCTCAGAAACCAAAAAATGACAGACCACAATTGTGTTGCCAAACTGAAAATTAAACTGATAGCTGAATCTGAGTGGGCATTTTCAACCCTTGAAATGGAGTGACAGGGAAAATTAAAGTGTTTCAGTTATATCATTTAGAGCTTTCTTTCTAATGAATGAATCTAAATCAAAAGGACCAAAATTCCAACCTGCAAGAGATCTATCACTGGCAGAAAACAGAAACAGACTGGAGAAAATCTTGCCCCTAGCAGAGCTAGGTGTGAGAGACAATTCCGATGCTCTACCTGGAGTGACCCCAACCCTTACTGCATATGCATCCCCTGGGAGTCCCTGAGCAAAGTAGTCCTAGTGGGATCAAATCTGCCCCATTGCGTGGTGGAGCCCAGGAGCACCACCAGTGTCAGGAGGTTAGGAGATGTCCCCAAGGACTACGGTGCAGGTAACAGAGCACTTAAGTGGGTGGAGTCAAGCAGATACCAGCCATATATCCGTGCTAACACAGACATTTGGGGCTCCAGGTAACGCATTTCTTTGTAGGAGTTGATTTTACTGTAGCTGCTATGCAGCCAGGGCCAGACCCTCAGAGGAGCAATCTTAGTCCTGGCATGACAGCCTGAGCACAAGGAGGACTGCTCTGAGCAGTGCTTGGAGATGGTGCTGAAGCCCGGAGTACTCCTTACCTGGGACAGCAATGAGAAGAGTGGCACAAGGCAGGACAAGATCCAGGTAACTGATGTTCAGGTGTTGCTGAGAGATAAGGCTGGCTTTGAGGTGAGCAGAGGCCCTTACATACATGTACTGGTACACGGCTGTGTCCTGGGAGTGTCCAGGATCCCAGATCTTGCATTGCCTCATGGACTGCTTTCCTAGTGACAACTTCTACTTCTGAATTGAGCTTGCTGCAAAAATCTTATGAGATGGACATCAGAATGTGTCCAGTCACTTTAGACAGCAAGACATGTGGTCAGATGAGTACTTCACTCGGTGCTGCTGCCTCCAGCATCCCTTCCCTCTGTTCACAGGTATCTTCCCCTGCCTTACACCCCTACTGAGTCTGGGATTTTTGCAGTTATTTCCCTTGTGAAGGTTGCTTATGCTTGGTGTGGTGGGATGTGTTAATATGCTGGAGGTTTCATAGAGCTGCATGTGTACTGAGCTAAGATGCCCGCTGGAATTCTGGGCCTGTAGGTTTCATTACCACAGAAGCCTCAGAAGTCCCAAAGTTGAATGTGGTGAAAGTGTTATGATAAATATTTTTCTTCCAATGGAAGAGAAGGTTGCAGAGAGAGGAGTGGGATTTTCTTCAAAATTTTATGATCTGTGAATGAGGCGGTCCCAACAAATATAGAGTTTTCCACAGCTAGATAAGCAAGGATTACAGAGAACATATTGGTGGTGATGACCACTGAATTGAATTTTTCCACTTTTCTCTTGTTTCCTTCTGACATGTGGGTTCCCCTGGAAACACACAAGCAAATTTTGCAGAAAAAATTTAGAGAATGAGAGGCTTACAATCAGTTGTGTATTAACAAATAGTGAACAAACAGGATGGCAGATATTTTGCCATGTGTTCCAATGCATGCTTTACCTTCCACTCACTTGTACAACCAGAAATGTGTGTCACGACTACTTTACAAACAAAGACACCGAGGCCTACGGGACTTGGGAACTTCTTAGGACAGTGTGTGGGCAATGATAAGGCCATGATCTGGACTCTAGTTGTGAGCTCATCCAGGTGCCACCCTCTGCCCATTTCTCCTGAAGTGAACCCTGCTGTTTTTGGCATTTGTTTTTGTACTTTCAAAACTTTAAAAAAATTTCCAGGGTATTTTATTTACCTCTTTCTGGACACTAAGACCAAATGTGTGGGCCCAAAGTTAAGGAAAGAAAGCTTTACTGAGTTCATGCTTTGTGGATTTTTCAGTGCACAGTCCGCTCCCTCCAAGGCACTTGGCCTGACACAGTGGGAACTTTTGAAACAGTGGAAGCCTGTGAAAGCAACAAGAAAACATTTATTAAAAAAAAGCTACAAGAGCAAACATGGGAGCAAGCCTCTTTCTCTTCCTCATAATTTGTGTGGGCTCCCCTCCCCAGGGAGGGTGTAGTTCTCACATCTTTAATCCCAGCAAGAGATAATGAACTAATCACAAGCTCTAGATTCAGCATACTCCAAAAGACAACCTAATGTCTAGACTCAGCTGTCTCCAAATCTCAGCCTCCATCATTGCATGAAGTACGTGGGGAACTTCCGGGCACAAAATCTAAGACAGGGTGAAGAAGGTCCTGGAGTCCAAGGCACTAAATAATGTGCTGAGTTAAATATGCAAACATGGGCCAGCGATGGGTCCCAGGTGAACTTTCAGAACCACCTGCTCTGCACTATGGCTTTGGAAGGCCCTTCCTGTCACTTCATTCACCCTGCAATGTCTCCAATAGCATCAGATTTGTGGCATGAAAGTTAACTCCCTACAATTAAATCGAGACCCTGTGTTATGTTACCGCAGAAGGAAAGTGACACTCCAATAGATGCTAAGTTACATAATGTACTCCTTGTCTTGGCAGGTAAATTAAGACAGATTTTGCTATCTAGTCACTGTTTTAAGACTTTAGTATAAGAAGTTACTCCAAAATGTAGCCTTAAGAAATAGGCTTCCCCCTGAGTTTATGAGGTGGACACAACCCAAAGCTCCTGAGAACCTGCAGGTGAGGCAGGAGCATGCAGAACACAGTAGAAAAAGAAAAGCATCACCTCTGGCTGAAACCATCCAAACCATGAAAGCCCTCGAGTAGCTGGAAAGGGCTTCTCAATTAACCACAAAATAAAATTAATTCACCTTTCTTCTCCAGTCCGGAGGCTGTGACTCTCCACTTGAATCTGAATATCTGCACTATGCTCAGTGGCCTTCTGCTGAATGTGAGACAGAGGCAGTCAGAGATATAAAGGAGTAACTCTCAAGTTAGGAAACTGCCCACGAGTGCAAAGGCAGACAAATACTGTCCCCTTACCTAGGAGGTTACTGTGAAGGGAAGTACACAGGAGGGACAGTGAGTGAAGAACAAGACCCTCTCATGGGCGTGAGGCTGGAACTGCGTCTATACCATGTTTCACTCTAACGTGGCACTTGAAAGATGGAGAATTTCCAGTTCTTGTCACATGAGCACCAAGTCCTCCTGGCATAGAAGAGAACTTCATCTTAAGAAATCATGCCTATTGCATTTTGTGAGTGTCTGCTGTGTAACCACCTACATTAACCCCACTATTCCTCCCTCCCACAGCGTGCCCTGCCTTGTTTTTCAGCCATAGGATCCTAGAAACCTCACAGACCACTTGCCTTTAAGAAGAGGCACTGGGTCATGTTGTGCTAGCACGAAAATCCTAGCAGACCCCTTCCTCATCTGTACGATCCACGTACTCACAAGTTGCTGCAGGACAACTAGATTACACCTCAGACCC
>NW_004524757.1:4294690-4295632 GCF_000260255.1 Octodon degus
CTCCCTCTAATCTCTTGACCTCAGCTTACCCAGTTCAAAATGTTGTCCTGTGCTCTTACTGCCAACTCCTCAATGCAGTGCAGGACCCAGGACAAATAGTAATGTGAAAATATCTCCTCTTAGGTATATCTGGTAAGGGTAATTTCCAAACGTCCTTTGGTGTGTTCCAAACACACTTACAGTTTCCTTCACGAGAAGCACCATGAACATGTGTTTCTTACCATGAGAGCCAGCTATTCAGACTGAGGTTTAAAAGTGGAGCTGAGAACAGGCACCCCGCAAGCAACCAGCACAGAAGGGAACCTTGTGCAAGGTTTTCATGCAATGCCACCTTGTGATAAAGGCAATGTGGATGTTACCATAGCAAACCTACCCAGCATGACATGGGAGGCTGGGGCAGGCACACTGAAAGATGCATCTTGGGTGTCAGTGGGTCTTGAAGAAGGATTCTCCCTCACAGAGTGTAGGGGAGAGATCAGTGCGGTGAGGAGGGCCTGACGTACAGGCGTCCCATGGCTAACCTCCACAGTTCACTGTCTGGTACTCTGTTCTGTTTGACAAGAACAGTGCACTGGGACACCCAGATCTGGACTGAGCTTATTATGTTTCCAGGACGCCAAGCGATGACAGCAACCATGGAAGGTAAGAGACTCCTTGGGGATACACTAAAACAGCAGCAATGACTGCACACTTCCCTCACAGGGCATAGTCGGGTGCAGCAATAGATAACTAATCAGGGAGAGGATGCTTGGACACATAAAAAGACATTTCTGCCTGCCTCATTCCTGTGTGGTAGGCATTAGGCTCAATGGGGATGTTGAATACAAACGTCAATCCATTCTGCAACACTAAGGGTACGCCTTCAGTCTCAGAGGAGGTTTGTACCGTGGCTTTCTTCACAGGCTAAAATTGTTCAGATTTTGACAGTGTTTATTTCTTCCC
>NW_004524757.1:4296338-4296782 GCF_000260255.1 Octodon degus
AGCATCAGCCAGAGGAAAGGCTTGCAGCTCTGCCTCTATGTCAGTGCACAGGCTGAGGCAGTGCCTCACAGCAGGGATGCCAGTGAGCAGCAGGTAGCACTGCACAACAGGAAAAGAGAGACCAATGTTAGGGCTCCAGAAATTGTGCTCAGGGCCATTTGAAACAGCCCTGGTGGGAGAGAACTGCCTTTAAATATGTCACTATTTTAGTGAATGTAATCCATGTACCAGAATTAGAATAGCAATTCCAAGCTGAGTCATGTAAAGTAATTGCAGGTATGCTTTAATCAAATAAGCATTTACAGTGCACCTCCATCCATGGGTAAATGTGTTTGTGAAACTGTGTACGTAAGCAAAAGGCAAAAACACATTTGTGTGTATATGCAGAATGATTTAAAATTGTACTGCCAATTTCTGTTTTTCCTTTGAAAGGTGCAGTTAATG
>NW_004524757.1:4297917-4300241 GCF_000260255.1 Octodon degus
TCTAGGGAGACCTCTTTACACCCAGGGGATCATGGGAGCTACCAGCTTGGTCTGAGTGGAACAGACTCAGATCCATTTTGATTTGGACCTCAGCTTTTTAGGAAAGTTGTGTTGTATGGGAAGGACAGAACCACAATCATCCCATTACACTCATTTGTGCTGCTAGTTGGGACCTTGAGACTTGTGCTTATGGGCTCAGAGAGAGGTGAAGTCTAGGGAAGAGCAACTCAGAGAGATTTCAACTCTCTGATCTCCTGGATTCAGGTAAGGAGAGGAGACAGGTTGGGCTACTTACTACCACATAGGATGTGATGCAGTGTGAGGAAGCCTCACCCCTGAAGGAGAGTCCCCAAATAATTCTTCTATATTCCACTTGTCGGCCTTGCACTCCTGGAAAGAATTTTCAGGAACTGTTTTCTCCTCAGGGACCCCCAGTTGCAAGGTGTGACAATCCTTGTGAGCCCCAAGCTTCAGAAGTGAAGACAGAGTGGAGGGGATCTTGGGTGAGACAGTAGACAGTGAATCTTCAGGTTGGACAGAGTAAGCTCAGCCAGAGAGAGAGCGTCTGAGAATACTCTAGAAAAGCCCCTTGCATCCTCTCCAGTGCAAGGTGCACAAATCTCAGAACAGAACCTACTTTCACCCTTCTGCAACCTGAGAGGAAATGAGAGTGCTGTCCTGAGGCCCTTGCTTCAGTAGAACAGGACTAGTGAGGTCGGGTTGAGGGACGGTGAGGACCGAGCAACACTGTCCCCTGCTCGAGGAAGCACGGGTGGCCCAGATCTGCCTGTCATCCCAGGTGCACCACACTGGAGAGACTTGGGAGGATGAGCCGCTCCACCTGGTCAGCACAGGGGTCTGGGAGTCACAGCCTTGTCCTAAATTCTGTGTCCTGTGGCGAGAGGACGCAAGACTTGGCTCAGCTAGCTTATTCTGACTGCTTGTCCTGGAAGGATTGAGGAAGCCCCACCCTGGTGGGACCCCAGAATAATCCATATCTAACCATTTGGCTGCTGTTCCCTATGTCCTGATTCTCACTTGAGTGCTCCCTTGGCCCAGGGGACCCACTTGGGCTGTTAGAGTCTTGATCTGGCAGAAGAGACACCCTGGGCTCAGGTGTCAGCTGCAGGCCCTGCAGGAGCAGGAAGCCCCACAGCAGGTAGAGGGTCCCTAAGTAACAGTGCAGTTCTGCCTCTTCTTCCAGCCCTGCACCACACAGGGCAGAGGACAAACCTCCTCCAGGTCCTCCCTAGGGCACCCTGACTGTGACAGTCTGGCTGTGAGGACCACACTGCTATTTCAGGGAGCAAGAACACTTGGTTCGTTTATTGGTAATGGGAGATGCTGTGGGTATGGAAGAGGCTTCATAGATGGAGGGCTCCTCTACAACTCAGAAATGGCTCTGAGGCAGGCCCCATGATTTATGGCAGAGAAGTCTCAGCTTAGCAGCAACAGTCGCGTCATGAGCTGTTGGAATCAGCCCTTATTGGAACATTGTTCCGCAGTGTCTTGGCACAGAGAGGCTGCCAGATTTGTTAGGTGGAGCAGAGATGCTGAGCCAAGAGTAAGGAAGCCTCTGCCTGGGCCCTGGACTAAACCCGCCTTTCTGCTGTGGTCACCTCCACACCCACAGCTGCCTCGCCAACATCCCCATCCCCACCTGGAAATTTCTTCTGCTCAGAGGTTCCTGGGTGTCAGAGTCTTGGTGTGCAGGAAGACCAATGAGTTTGGCATGGGATGTGTGTCAGAGATGGTCAGAGAATCTCCCCACCTGGGGCTGGACACCTGGAGGTCATAGCCTTGGTGTGACTGGACACTTTCAGGTCAGCTAGGCTCTGCCAGGAATGAATATGAGGACAGAGGAAGGAAGGAAGGAAGGAAGGAAGGAAGGAAGGAAGGAAGGATCCCAGCCCACACATCTAGCAGAGTCCCTTGGAGGCCATCTCGGTCCAGGAGACCAACCCAAGGCAGCATTCCTGGGTGTCTGCTAACTTCCATGGGTGAGGTCTGAGGATAGTGAGAGCATTGATCCCCAAGGAAGTGTCTCAGTCCCTACATAATGAGAAGTCCCCCAGGAAGACTAGCCATGCTATGATCTTAGGGCCACCACATGCACTGTGAGCAGGCAGGAGATTTCAGAGCTCTGCAGCCTGGTCTGATGGAGCGCAGAAGACTCAAAAGGAGCTTGGCATCTCCAGAGTGAGGGTCCCAGGCAGTGTGCTCTGTCAAGGGATGAAACGAGGCAGGACTGACAGAGCCCAAGTCATATGGGAGCAGGTCTGCCTGGGGTTTCAGACTGAATTGCATCCTGTGTTCTTTCACTG
>NW_004524757.1:4301161-4317151 GCF_000260255.1 Octodon degus
ATGTGGTGCTGGGGGATTGAACCGCGGTCCCTGATGCTTTTGCTAAGCTTGTTCTAAGTAGGTGCTTTAGACCACTGAGCCATCTCTCCAGCCCCTAACTGGATAAAATTTAAAGGGCTTGGTGATAAAAGCCAGTTAAACACATGGGAAAGTGTCCAGGCATACAGATTTAGTCAGCACTGAAGGATCCTGTTAGCAGCAACTCTTGTTTCTTGGGACCTCAGGTCTTTTTATTCAATAATTTATTGGTACCTTTTGGATATGCATAATGATCTCATTCGTCATAGGTACTTAGTTGTCCTTTTACTTCCCATTCCTCTACCATAACCTCAAGCACACTTTCCCCCTGTACCGTATCCTCAACCGCACTTTCCCCCAAAGTTCCTTTTCACTACTTTCCCCTTCCTTTCTCATGTTTTCCTTCCTTCCTTTCGCCTTTCCCCTACATATTCCCCTTGCCTTTGTGTGTTGTCTTTTGACTTGATGACACCTAGAACATATCTTGGTCCTTTTCTACACTTTGGGTTTCTCACACCAAAGAGACAATGTGATATTCACACACGTGTGTTCAATTTATTTCACTTAAGTGTGTGGTCTGAAGATCCATGCATTTACTGAGAAATCTCTCAAGTTTGCTCTCCTTTGTGCCTGAGTAGTATTGCATTTTTTAAAAAAGCACATCTCTTTATCTATTTATGAATTTCTTGGCATTTGCACTGTTTCCAAGGTCTGGCTGTCGTGAATTAAGTTTCTATAAACACTAGATTGCAGGGATAGTGTTGGAATGAATTTTCAATTCTTTTCTGAAGATGCCAATTAGGGGATGCTCTGGGTTGAATGGTACATTCTCCTTTTAGCTTTTAGCGGAGACTCCACAGTGATTTCCACAGTGCTTATCACACTCTCCACTCACACAGACAGTGGAGAAGGGGAATGGTGCTGGACAACCCACAGCTTTCAACATGCAAAATCTAAAACTATACCCATGCATCACACCATGCACTAAAGCAAACTGAAAATGGATCAAAATTTAAATATTGAAACCAAAACCCTGATCTTCTGGCAAATAGAATGGGTACAACTCTTTAAGGGAAATGTGTAGGGAAAGACTTTAGGAATAAAACCTGACCACATGGGCAATATTTCCAAGATTAAACAACAGGGATCCCAACTTATTACAAAGCTTTTTCACTGAAATAGATATCATTAACAGAGTGAAGACAAAGCCCACAGCGTGGAAAAAACGTTTCCTTCCTGCGCTTCCATCAAATAACTAAATTTTACATTATGTAACATTCTCAGCGAGGCATACCCTCCAAATGTAAATACCCAGATCAAAAACAAGCATTATAAATGAATAGAACCTTCTGAAATAAAAAAGTCGAAATGGCAAAGACATGAAAAAATGTTTAACACCAGCGGTCATTGGAGAGACGCAAATTAAAACAATTTTGACATGCCATCTCTTTCCAGAAAGGATGGCTATTATCAAGACATCAATGAATAAATATGTTACGAAGACCTCAAAACTTGAATTCGATTTTATAGTTTAGTCTCTGAACAGCAAAGGTGTTAACCAGGTCATTACCAGCCACTTAACTCTGGGCACCCAATACACAGAGTTGTTGCAAAGTGTTCTACAGTGAGCAAACAAATTATCTCTTTGCAAAACTTGACCTCTTGTTTAGCTGTCTATTTTGAGAAATGGAGGTACTGCCATATATTAATGAGCTACAAATGCAAGGGTGTTCCTTTCCCTTTTTTATCTGAAGTTTTGGAATACATGGTATAAGCATTCATTCTTGTGAGTGTGTACATTCATTTCACTTGGGTAAATACCTATGAGTAACGATGCTGGAGAACACACTGACGAAACGTCTTCCTAAATAGAGGTGCCACTGAGGGCTTCTTGCCACCATTGTTTCAGGGCTCCAGGAGCTCAACACTCTCACCAGAACTTGGTCTCTCCGCGTTATTTCGTGTGTTTATTGTTGAAGGCTGGCCATTGTACTGGAGGTCTCAGGATATATCATCATGCCTTCTTTGCACTTTTTAGTGCTGGGCTTTTATCTGGAATGTGCTATGCATGTGCTGTAGTATGGATCTGCACCCCAGAACCTAGGTTTGGCTTTAAAGTTCCATGCCTTTGACAGCGAATACTTCTCTGTGCCTTTTTTTGTGCCTGTCTGTCTCACCCTGCATGCCTTCTTTACCACTCTGTTCTTTGTGCATCTTGGTGATGTATCTGTTCACATACTCAATTCATTTGTCTAAATGGATAGTTTTACCTATTGGTCAGTTTTGACAGCTCTTTATATCCTCTGGATAGAAGTCCAATTTGGAATTAGTGAGTCATTTTTCCAAGTCCGTGCCTTGCGTTGCAATTATTTTAACAGTGCCTTTGTAAGGAATATTCACAATTGTGTGAAACTCAATTCATTCCAAGTAGCTTTTGCAATCCATGTTTTTAGTGCTGAATGTAGAAAAATTCACATATCTTTAGGTCAGAAAGACTCTATTCTTGTGCTTTAAGATGTGCACTTAGACCTCTGACTGACTTTGAGTTAACTAGTGCCTATGACGGGAGATATCCTGGAGCATTCCTTCCACTAATTCTTTTGTGGTCGTTTTTGAAATCATTAGTTTCATCTTGTCCAGTACTCAGTAAATAAGTATGTTTCAACAGGTATTCTGGTCTTGTTTTCATCCAAATGGGCTCATGCGTCTCAGCAGGCATGTTCCTCAGGCTTGGGTATTATCAGTGTACGAGAGAGGAGGCAGGTAGTCATGGTCGTCATGTGCCAGAAGAATGTGGGAGGTGTGTGTTCAGGGAAAAAAGATGAACTTCCAACTTTTCCATACTGGTGGTACTGATAAAAAATGAAGATTAATGAATTCACAGAGCAGGATGAGGTTTAGTGGGATTGATCAACAAAAATTTAGTGAAGCAAGGTTTTTTGAAATGGCTCCAAATTGGACAAGGATCATCAAAATTATGTACAGATATTCAGAAAGTATATCATGAATTTCAATAAAGTACGAAAGTGTTATAAAACTAATAATTGAGTTTGTATGTTTCATGGGCTACAAGATCATTACTCATGGGCTGGAGAGATGGCTCAGTGGTCTAAGGCACCTACTTAGAACAAGCTTGGCAAAGCATCAGGGACCGCGGTTCAATCCCCCAGCACCACATGCCAGCCAGCCCCGCCCCCTGGTGGGCTGAGCTGGCCACACACACACACACTACTGTCTCTCTCTCTCTCTCTCTCTCTCTCTCAAATAAATAAAAAACAAAAAAAAATTAAAAAAAATAAAAAAAAAAGATCATTACTCATGCATTATTACACTTAAATGTGGAAGTGGACACTGAAATTGACCAGGACCATTTAAAATAGGATTAGAATATAGCTCGTGGACTAAGCTCCTGCTTTGGCAAGCCCAGGGACCAGGGTTCTATCTCCGGTACCTCATGTCCTGCTGGCCCCGCCCCTGGAGAATACTGATCAGGACAAAGTCAGGGTGCAGTGGCACACGCATGTCATCCCAGCACTGGGGAGGCTGAAAACAGCATGACCACTACTAGTCCAAGCTGCATATGAGACTCTGTACCAAATACATAAAATGAAAAAAAAATAAGTTGGATACACTGATTTTGCATGGATGTGCATGACAAAACACAAAGTTGTTCTATACTTTGAGAAACATGATATTTTGAGAAAAGTGATAGTAAAGTTCTAAATCAATGCAGGTTTCAGTCTTGATCAAGACCAAGTGACTTAATGTTCCTGCAATAATCTACACTTTTGAAAATCTCTTATTTAATGCATTGATCTTCAAATGGAAATTCTAACACTTATAAAATATGCAAAGATTCTAGGACAGCCAAATTATACATTTACTTTTGAACAAAGTAGAGTTACCCTACTATGAGAATAATAAATGAACAACAAAGGAGACATTGAAATAACCATGAAATACATCCTGTAACAGAATGAAGTTCGTGAGCAGATCGATGCTCATATATCTGCATGTCCACTGTCTAATCGACAACTAATGATAAAGATGTTAACAAAAACTACAAGAGAGAAAGGAGATTCATGAAAATGAATAGTCCTGAATTTTGTGGCTATTCATAAGCAAAGAATATACATGGATCAATACTGTGCCTATCTATCTCTATTTCTGTATCTGTATCTCTATATCCATCTCTCTCTCTTTCCTCTGTCTCTCCCTCTCTCTGTCTCTTGTCTGTCTGTCTGTCTGTCTGTCTGTCTGTCTGTCTCTGTCTCTGTCTCTGTCTGTCTCTGTGTCTCTCTCTCTCTCTCTCTCTCTCTCTCTCTCTCTCTCTCTCTCTGGCTCATGTATCTCAGCAGGCATGTTACTCAGGCTTGAGTTTTATCAGTGTAGGAGCATTTTTTTTTTCTGTACCGGAGATTGAACTCAGGACCTCTTGCTTGCCAGGCAAGCACTTATTCTACTGAGCCATCTCCCTGGCCCTCTTTCTCTCTATCTGTATCTGTATCTGTATCTGTATCTGTATCTGTATCTGTATCTGTATCTGTATCTATATCAGTATCTCTGTCTCTGTCTCTATCTCTATCCTATCCCTATGTCTATCTCTGTTAACAGTAATAATGATGATATTACGTTAATATATTCCTTATCCCTGGGACAAATCCTGGACCACAGTTGTGAAAAGGGGACATGTTTATTCTGGCTCCCAGTTTTCAACCAATAATCAAAGAGTCAAGGGCAGATACTACAATGCCACAAAGCTGCTCCAAGTGACCCCACATATACATTTTCTGAAGCCTCTTCATCTCTATGGAGGACTTTGGTGAGCTTTTCCTATAACAATTTATCTCTCCATTGAGAAACAGAAACAGTAAAAAGACTATGTGGAAGAAGTAAAACATGTTGTTGTAACCTTAATCATATTTGCAATCTGCAGCATCAGCTATTGGGCTGGAAAATCATACAGCATTAATTCATTCTTTTAAATATATGTTACATTAGTCTCATTTTTTATACTGGTGTTAGGTTTCTTTCTTTATGACTATAAGCATAACAATCTGTGGCAATTTGACATTGAACCTCTCAGCATGGTGGTAATATAGTAATAGTTTCATAATGCAGGGAAGGCTTTCTTTTAACATATTTTTATAGCACAGTTGTACTCATCCTTCTGGACACTAGTAAGCAGTGACACTCATTAGTAGGAGGTAAAGGAGAAAAAAAAATAAAAAAGAAGAAACAAACTAATTTCAAAATACTGAAAAGAAAAACTTAAGTTTTCTTTTTGGTTTCAGCAGAAGTTGCTGGAAACTTATTTCACTGAGTAACTGCTGCTGAAGAGGTGTGCGTTTAGCAATGGGAAAGTCACATTTTTCTTAATATTTTCATAGTGTACATTTAATTTGGTAGTTCAGTAGGGCTGTTATGGTTTATGTCTAGGTGTGCACCCCAAAGCCTCATGCAGTGATGGGGCAGGGGACTTGTACAGTTTGTAATTAATTCCTAATCCAGTCCTGGGATTGGGGGTGTGAGTGCTACACTTGTGGGTAGCCTGAATGAGCTATAAGGATGGGAGAGAGCCCTGCTCTCTGCTGCTTCTGCCTTCTTGCTCTTGCTATCTTGCTGTTTTCTTCTTCAATGAACTTCTGTCCTCTGCCATGTGACATTCTGCCTTGCAGTCAGATGATTATGGACTGAAACCTTCACTACCTGTGATCTAAATAAACCTTTCCTCCCTTAAATTTGAGTGTCAGGTATTTTGTCCCAGCCATGAGAGAAAAGTAACCAAGACAAGGGCTCAACTATGATAAAGAGCTGTAGCATAATGAATAGCAAAGATATTCCAGTCAAAACAGAAACATCTAACCATTTATTTTAACTCTAAAACCTGAGAAATATGCCCTTAAAATTTTAAACCCACATTTCTCATTTGGACACCATGTGAAAGTTACTCAAGCTATATTAAACTTACTAGGAGTCTTATGTCACATACATAGAGAACAGGTGCTCTCTGGGAAAAGAGGCAGTTACTAAAAAGAGATGACTCTTTACAGATGTATTATATAGTATTATATAGTGTTATATTTGTTTGACTAAATTACAAACATTAGTTGGTAAATTCATTGTGATACATGATAACCCTGACACAGTGCACAGTCACCAAACACCACTTAGATTCACTCACGCTCCCCTACACATTCTATGCTCTGCTAAACTGAAACACAGGTTAGGCTACTATGCTGAGCTTCATGTATTAACCCTGGAAATCAGTGGAAGAGAGTGTGACGGTCAGGCCTAACAAACACAAATGAGCAGCTAAATGCAAATGGCAAACCATGAAGAAGTGATGAGAGGGATGGCAGGCTCTTGACCTGGGACTTGTGTTTGGATTTGGATGCACAGTGAAGTAGAGCGTCTGCTCTGCGGCCCACGTAGGAGGCCCATGACAACATGAGCTGGAAGAAACTTCTAAAACTCCTGCTTCTACAACACTGCACAGGCTGAGGCAACAGCTCATACCAGAGATTCCAGTGACCTTCTTGTAACTTCAGGATACAAGGACTTTGGATGGAGTCTGGCTACAGAAACTCTACTAATGAACATGTGAAATCACCCTGTTAAATCAAGACGGGCTATCAACAAAACTGCTACGTGGTAGCAGTTAACACAAGAGAAATAAGAATCATAGCAGTGTTGAATGCCTTAGAACTGGAGTTATTTTATGAACAAGTAAGTCTCCCTTCTCTTCCCCTGGAATATAGACTTCCTGTGATGTGAACATCCTCAGGTTGAAGGACGATGCGGGCCTAGGCTATGTCACATACAAAAGTGAAGACCTCTACAAAGGGCAATGGTGACACACAGAATACCATCATTCCTCCTCAGCCTAGCCCCAGGCACAGTGATGAATGTGATGGTCAATAACACTGGCCTGTTGAGGTCAGCGCCATGACCTTGTTGTGAGGTTCTCACTTCATCAGGGGAGTGTAGAGAAACCCATCTCTGCTAGTCATGCAGGAAAGCAGAAAAGGAGTGTGTGTAAGCCCTGTCCCTGACAGACTCTCAGCAAACAATCCAGGTATTCTGTTTTGTCATTCTTTCTCTGAGAGGAATGATTTTCAAGTGAGACCGAATTGCTTCCTAGGGGAGCCTCAGAGTCAGGTTCTTACTCCGAGGGAATCATGTAAAGGTCCTTCCATGACAAGGTTTAAGTTTTAAAAGAAACCAAGCTGATATTCCTACCTAGGTTAGGGATATTAAGGACTTGTTTAACAGCCTTGCTGTGAGCTCTCAGTACTGGGAAAAATGGCAAATCCTTTTACTGCCTTATTGGGTCAGGGCAACATGAGATAATATTGGGAGGTTTAGGCTTCAGATGAGAGGAGTAGAGTGGGTGTGGGTAGTTAGGGTTCACTGTTTCAGACTGTGGGGGAAGAAGAGATGTCCCCACCCTGAGACAGGGTCCTCTAACTCTCCAGATCATCCTCTCTTGTCATCTCTGCACCACACAGAGGCAGATTTTTTAGAATTATATTTAGGGAATTGAGGAAATGGTGGCTTGTGCAGTAAGGAACAGAATCACGTCCGTAGAGGACTAAGGAGCAGGTTCTGACAGCAACCAAGATGTTGATCACTAGGATGGAATGAAGAATCTGATGAATTCCTTTCTCTTACTCCTGTCATCCCCAGGAGATCACGTGAACATTGCCAGATATAATATTCCCTCGCTGCCTCCGCTTTTGGTCAGAGCACCTGGAGGTCCTCTTCTGAGCTGTGCAATTCAGGTGAGCAAACAGAGATTGTGGGGCACAGAGAGGGTCATGATGACAGGTTGTAGAAGGAGTGAGAAAGCCACCCCTCAGAGAAAAGCACCTGGACCAAATGAGATATATCATGTTCTCCCAGCATTTCTGGGAAGAATTTCCTTTTGGAGGCCCACTTTTGCCTCGGAGGATCCAGATAGCAGAGTCCCAGCTCTGTGCTGACGGCCTGGCTTCAAGCGGGAGTGGTGCAAAGGACTTGGGCTCACTGAGGTCAAAGTGAAGACTGTGAGGGTACTGAGCAAGTCACATTTCACAGAGAGGGTCCTGGAAATTCTAGCAAAGTCTCTGTTTTCTGTCCTTAGCAGGAGGTTTAAAAATAGTTAAAGATGTCTGGAGAGCAATGGCACTGTAGCGCAGTCAAGAGAAGATATTAAAGGTTTTTTTCCGAGTAGTGAGCTTCAGTTGGGAGGTACAGAGTGAGCCTGGGATCAATTAGGTCCATGTAAGGGTTTGTTGGTGGTACTCTCAAATCTGCCACCCAGAAGAAGATCTCAGAAAGTTCTAGAAAAGCCTGTTGTCTGCGACAGGTCCATCACTGAGCACCGTTCTCAGTAAAGTGCTCACTTTCTCCTCAATTCTTAATAGGGAGTCACAGCCTTATACTAAATCTTTGTTTGAGGTGGGAGGTGAAAAAGTTCTAGGATGAAGTAGATCAAGCAATCCTGAATAGAAGCACAAGTGTCTCAGGGGCGCACCCCTTTACCTCAGGGCACCAGTAGATGACTTTGGGAACCTGGGCCTAAGGAGTGCGGTTCATATGGGAGGAGCCGGGAGGAGCAGGGCAAAGTTACTTCAAGGTGAAGCCCTGAGGGGAGAGTGAAGAAGCCAGGAGCCAGGGAGAGGTTCCATATGCAACCTACATCTGCCACAGTTACAACTCAGCAACAGGGAAACCATGTGGGGGTACGGAGTGCAGTGCTGGAGGTGGGGATTGGCATTATCAGCCTGTATTGTCTCAGGGCCCTTGAGTGTAGAGACAGAACCTTGTTTTCAATGCTATGCTGGGTGTCTAGGCCACAGAGAGGACAGGACTCAGTCAGGGCCATCTTGCACATGATTTCAGCCACAGACCACATAGTTTCCTCACCCATGTGGATTTACTTGTTTACACACACACAGGACAGGACCTACAGTGAAAACATGATAGGTTTGTCTGCTGAGCCACCTTGGTTTTTTTTTCCTGCATTTATTTATTTATTTATTTATTTATTTATTTATTTATTTATTTTGTCAGTCAGCCTGCCCTGCATGCAGGGCTGTCCTGGCATGTTATGAGGGGGATCCAACTGCGGTCCCCTGTATCTGCCTAACCTTACCTAAGCAGGCGTGTTGGACAACTGACATATATGGGTAGTCCTGTGTCACCTTGTTTTGAGGTCAACATTGCAGGAGGGCTTAGAAGATAGGACTCCAGATTGATTGGGTTAAGTTGATGGGATGAATTGGGAGAGGAAGCCCCATCCAGCATTGAGATTCTGCAAATAACCTGTATCTGCTGTTCTTCCCAGTGCTGCACTGTGCAATGTATAATCTCAAGTGAGCACCACCTGTTGTCAGTAACTCCTGGGATTCAGAGTCTGGATCTTTGGCCTTTGCGTCAGATGGGAGCATCAGAGAGGTCCTGGGCTCAGGTAGGTCAGGTTCAGAAGGTGTGGTATAAACGTCGAAGCTCTGAGCCTGGTTAGGGTCCCCAGGCTCAGATGAATACATCGCTGCCTGTACTATCATACCAGTATCTGGGACATTCCTACCAGGACGCTCAACTTCTACACCCACATCCATGATGGCCTCTCTACCTGAGAAATTCCCAAGTGGCAGACACACTGTTCAAAAGTGGCACAGCGGGTTTGACATAGGACACAGGGTCCTGCTTTAGGAGGGTTCAACTTTAGGTGAGAGAAAGCACTGAGGACTCTAGAAAATGCCTATCAGTTCTGTAAAGGGCTGTGGGAGGCAACAACTTCAGTCAGCTTCTGTCATCACAGAGAGGCAAATGTGTCCTTTTGATGTCTCTCATCCATGAAAAGGGAGGAAAGAGAACCAGTGACTACTATAGGTGACCTCCTGAAAGGAGTAAGAAAATATGACCCAAGCCAGTCTATGAGCAATCCAGATCCCTCTGTTGTTGTTTCTGGTCCACAAAAGGCAGGCTTAGACAATGAGGCATTTCCTGGCTTCTCCCTTGAGAAGAAAAGGCATACTCAGTAAACAAGCATGCGAATGAGAGCACCAGGAACCATGGCCAGGTCTCAGGAGGAGGAATGAGGGCACCCACACCTCCCCACTAGAATAGACCATGGAGGCCTTCTCTGCCCCAGGTGTCAGGGCTGGAACTCCCTAGGTATGGAGACTGGGTGTGTGATCATCCAACTCTTCAGGGTGAGGCTGGGAAAATGGCACACTCTTCCTCTTGGATGAGGGTGACTGGCCCTCTGCAATACAGACAACCACAGAGATGATTGCCCATGCTCTTGAGTCTAGGGAAGCCCCACGCAGGGTTATTAAGCAGGGAATTCCTCACTTACACAGCAGGGTCTGTGGGACACTAGGATCTCTGTATAAGGAGAATGAAAGGTAAAAGTGATTATCTGCCCTGGTCCTCTTATAATGAGAATTATTTGCACTCTTGTCGAAGATAAGATGTTTGAGGTGCCTTGGTGGTATTTCTGTACTGGGTTTTGTTCCATTCATCTACCAGTCTTTATTTTATTTTTTTGCAGCATCATGATTTTTTATTACTGCAAGTTGTACTTTGATTTGAGATCAAGGATTGTCACACTTCCTTCCTGGCACTTGTTGCCTAGTATTGCTTTTATTATTCTGTTTCGAGACTGTGTGTGGTGGTGTGTGCCTGTAATCCCAGCTCTTGGGAGGTTGCAAATAGGTGTATCACTGCAAGTCTGATCTAGTAGTGAGACCCTGAACACCCTATACACCCTTCCATAAAATACAGAAACAAATGTAAGTTTCCTCTGGTTCTGTGTAAATTTTAGGGTTGTTTTCTAGAGTTCTGTGAGGAGTCCTTCTGAAATTTTGATTGGGCTCACATTACATTTCTACAATCATTTTATTTTATTTTATTTTATTTTTTTCAAAATTTTATTGATAAACAGTCTACAATCATTTTAGAATTATGACCACTTTTATGGTACCCTTTCCACCTGTCTTACAAAACATATTCCCTTTTCTGTTGTCAAATTCAATCTCTCTTTGAAGAGTGTTGTAGATTTCGTTGTGTAAGTCTTTCACATCATTAGTAACAGTGATTTTCACATATTTAATTTCTCTCAGTGACAGTTATTGTCACCTTGTTTCTTTATGGAATTAATTAGTCATGTATAGGAACACTATCCATCTCTATGTGTTGACTATACAATCCTCTCCAGAAGTTATTTTTAAATTGAATTTTCAGAATATTTTCTTGGATCCTTTGCAGTCTTCTATGTAGTAGATCAGGTTAACTCCAGGTCATGATGTAGATCCTTCTTTTTTATGTCAACATCTGGAAATCATTTATTAACTTGAGTCCTCTGAAATCTGTCTCATTTTTTGTTCTTGTATGTCTTTCTTTCATATACATGTGTTTTGATTTCTTTGTTTTACTTATGAATTTGACCTAAAAAGCTTTGTTCAAGATTTATTGGACCAGATCTCCATGTTCTGTTCTTGAATATTCTGAGAATGTTTTGCATTTCATCCCTTTTAGTATGGGATTTTTTTTTTTGATATCTCAGGATGCCTTCAGGGTAGGTCTGGCAAGGTTTGAGGATCTGGGGATCCAACCACAGCATCCTGAGGCTGACTGCTTTGTTTAAGCAGTCACTTAAACAACTGAGCTAATGGGCCGGCCCTCTCATCCCTTTCAGTATGAACTTGGTCATTGCCTTACCACAGATTCCACTGAAGAGATTTGGATGAGTGCCCTATACATACTCCTTTCAGAATTTTCATGGTAGCTGCATGCATGATTTTGTCAATTATATATTCTGTAGGTATTGAAATGCTCCTATATATTGTGTCCTGGATTGTCTTTATGGTTTTCATTCAGGGACGTTTCTTGTGGCCTCCTTTAGCACCTATAGGAGCCAGTGGTGAAGGACTAGCTGGGGTTCAGTGCCATCATTTCATCCATCAGAATAAACACCGTACTGGATTGGAGGTGAGTTGCATACCTTGCTGTGAACTCAGGGTTATCTCTACCTGAGAAAGGACTCTTCCTAGTCTCCAGGCTTCCTATGGCACCCGGTCTTCCTTAGAGCCTTGTCCTATGATCTCTACCTCAGCATGCACACAGCTTCATTTGGTATCCCAGGATCATGGAGACTGGAGCATGTGAAGCCCAAACATCCCCTAGAGGGAAGTCACGAAATGGGTGTTTGTGGCAGGCAACAAGTGTGTGATTCTGAGCTAGGGACATGAAAATTCCCCATTTCTCCTCCAGACATCTAAATCCTAAACAAGGTCTTGCTGTCTCCACAGAATAGCATGATGCCTCATGGTCAGGGAAGCCCAGAGAGAATCCTTGGGGAAGTCCATCCTGATCAGAGAAGTGCACAAGGCCTCAGTCTTGTGCAGTGTCACATGCATGAAGAGGAACCAGCAGCTACTGATTACTCTACATCCTCTTCCTCCTGTGCTTTAGTGGGAGACACAGCACAAGAAGAGCCTGGGCGTGTGACACCAAGCAGTCCTCAGATTCCTCGTGGTGTCTGCTCTCCTCCAATTGCCATGGCTTCCAGTGAAAGCAGTCAGTGCCATGCGGGCTCCAGCACTGAAGAAGAGGAGGGTGCAGGTCTGTCCCAGGACAAGGATGCACGTCAGATGAGGATCGATGCATTCAGAAAAGATAAGTTAGATAAGATTGTGCTACTTCTGCTTCAGAAGTATCAAAGGAAGGAGCAGATCACCATGGAAGAAGTGGTGCACATGGTGGACCACGATTCCCCTGATGACTTCCCCGTGATCTTTAGGGAAATCTGTGAGTGCATGCGTCTGGATTTTGGCATTATTTTAAAGGAAGTGGATTCCAGGGCCCACGCATATGAGCTTGTCTCTACCCTGGGCCTCACTTATACTGGGATACTGGATGACACTGACCAAATTATTCCTAAAGCTGACCTCTTGATACTCATCTTGAGTTTGATCTTCCTAAGGGGCAACCACGTTAGTGAAGAACACCTTAAAGATACTCTGAGTCATAAGAAGATATTAGCTGAGAGACCATGCATTGCTGTTGAGGATGCCTGGAAATTCATCAGAGAGGATTTGGTTAGGGCAGAGTACCTGGTGTACCAGCAAGTTCCCAACAGTGATCCTGATCAGTATGAGTTCCTGTGGGGTCCGAGGGCACTTGCTGAAACCACCAAGATGAAAGTACTAGAGCATGCCATCATGCTTGATGAGGAAGCCCCCAGGGCTTGTCCATACAGAAGCAGCAGCCATTGAGTAAGACAAAAGGCATGTCTAGGGCCTCTGCTGGGCAAGATGAGTGACAGGTACAGGGAGTTTTCCAACAGTAAGTCACAGACTTGGTTTCCAGACCACAGGGCATGAGGTCACATTTTATTTTTTGTTTTGGGAGAAGAGGTAGTTTTCCAAGAAATGAAGTAGCACAGCTGCAGTAAAATTCCACACAAAGAATCTTGAAGTCTCTTCTTGTATTACTTAGTGATCAAGATGTGTTTCATTTATGCTTTTGAAAATCTTGTTCTTTTTCAGAGATTAATGTCACATGAAAATATGATTTCAGAAATTATTGTGATGTCATGTGTGTTTTCTTTTTCTGATATTACTGGTAAATTGTCAATTGTGATGTGAGCCTGATTTTAGTTGACATTGATTAGAAATCAATTTTGCTCATTTAATGCAAGTATAAGAGAACTTTTGTTTGAACGAACAGAAATATTTTTATTTTGTGATGGTAAATATGTTTGGCATAGAAATTTTCTTTATAATGTAGAAGAAATTGACTTGAATTTAGATTGTACCTAGAAATAGGTATACTGATAAAATCACTTCTTTGATTTTTCTTTTTCTTTAGTGTGTTACTCTATCGTGTGTGTGTGTGTGTGTGTGTGTGTGTGTGTGTGTGTCTAACTGAAATTGCTTGGATTCTTCAGTTATATTGATAAAATGACTTGTAAAAATGAATCACATTAACTCCTGGTCACCGTGATCTAAAAATATTTTCTTACTAGTGGAGAAATTTACTGTAGAAAAGGACTAGGGAATACAACTGGAGGACTGTGGATTGAGAACAGCTCCCCAAAAGAAGAGGGATTCCAAACACTATTAGTACAAATCTAATAGTTGTAGTCTTCTCACTGAATTAAGAGAAAATAGCTGTATTACTGTCCTATTTTGTGTATACAGATACAATAGTGAAGAATTAGCCAGGATCCTTTGATTTAGGCAAAGTCTTACAGATAGGAATGGACGTGTAGGTGCTTTATTTTTTTTAATTTTTTTTTTTGGTTTATTTATTTATTTATTTATTTAGTGTGTGTGGCCAGCTCAGCCCACCAGGGGGCGGGGCTGGCTGGCATGTGGTGCTGGGGGATTGAATCACCGTCCCTGTGCTTTGCTTAATTTAGCTTAGTTTGTTCTAAGTAGGTGCTTTAGACTACTGAGCCATCTCACCAGCCCGTGTAGGTGCTTTAGAGTAGGAAAAAAGTAGGCATTAGGTGTGCCCTGATGGAGGGTTATGGGTATAGGGAAATGGAGGCACGCTAACTGGAAGCATAGCATCCATTATTACGATTAAAAGTTCATATTTTTCTGTTTGATCCAAAATAAGATAACATGTCTGTATCTTGTACTCGGAATAACTACTACCAAGACAATATGCCATGTATTAATTACTGTAATTGTCCTACTAATATATTTTAAAACTGTCTCACTGCTTTTTGTTTCTCAATAAAATTAATAAAAAAGAAATGTCTGAACAAATAAAAAAGATGGATTCCAAGTGTCTTGCTCAATATCCTACCTCCGAAAAGAATTTTTATGAAGCAAAATAATGGGTCACATTATTATAAACCAAAGAGATTTCAACTATTATCACTTAAGCAATAATGATTGCAGTGTAGCAAGGGCAGATGAATGACATCATTAACCATGAACAATAATCTATTGTCTCAGTCTTGTCTTTAGTCTTAGCCGGCATCATTTTAATCTCAGTCTTTGCCCCGGTGGTGTAACTCTTAGCAGGCTGCAAAGGATATTCCCGGCAAAGTGATCATGGAAATTCTCCAAATGGTGATGCCAGCAATTCCCAGCCTCTGCTCATCCATAAGGAAGTAAGGAAGACTAGCCATTGGGAGTTTCGTCCTCAGATGTGCCTCCTGCTGCATCCGTGATGGACTGTGATCTCTTACAGGGCCCGGCCATATCAGAATGCACACTGTACTTCTCATTAACTTAGCTGTCTACAGTGTTTCCTGCTGTGAGGAGGTATATCCACCTGGAGCCAGGGGAGCACCAGTGTAGTTTCCATGCAGCTGCTCCAAGTGGAGAAGTATCAGTTGAAGGGAAAGCACAGTCAGAGACCTGCTCCAGACAGCTGATCTAAGGGACCTCAGATAGACCTCGTGTTATGGTTTAGCAGCTATAGTCTGTTCATAAGGTGATCCAGGGGATGCAGGAAAGGAAATCTGGCACATATTCCATTGCTTCCATCTGCATGGTCACTGCGATTTAGGCATCGTCTAGGCCAAAATAAACAAATTTTCCTCAGTATTATAACAAGTATGATCAAACCACAAGCACTAGAATGGAAAGCCAAGTTTGGGAAAGAGCCACATCAGAAACTGTTCTTGAGGGACTGGAAGAGCGCTGGTACTCAGTTGGCTCTTAGAGCCCTCCACTTGTAGAAGACTTTGTAATATAGCCATGAGAAGATGGAGAGAATAAATTTAGAGACTATCATTGTGCTTTTATTAATTGCACTGCAGCTTGTCTGGCTTAAGTCAGCATAGTAGCCAGCTATTCCTGTGTCTGCAAAGGTTCAGAAGGGCATCAGTGATTACAGCACTTTTTATAAATAGCTCTTTTTAGTATGGCATTATTTTTGTGCATCATTAGTTATAATTACATGCTGAATATTTTAGACCAAATTCTAAGGAGATGTGTGTTCATCAGTACTAGCCTC
>NW_004524757.1:4318513-4327260 GCF_000260255.1 Octodon degus
AATAATTTTATTGAGAAACAGAGCAGTGAGACAGTTTCAAAACTGATTACTAGCACAGTTTCAATAATTAATACATTGCTTATTGTTGTCTTAGTGGATATTCATTGTACAAGATGCAAACATGATATCGTCTCCATAAACACTATTAGAACAAATCTCTCTATTCATTGATTTAAGAGAATGCAGCTCTATATCTATCTTAACTATTTTGAGCATACAGATACAAAGTGGTTGTTCATTTGTATCCTGCTTTTTGGTTATTTTTGTCAGAAAAGGGCATTCCATTGTCATTTAAACATTTTAGGTGTGTGAATTTAGCAAAATATTCCAATATAGTACAGTAGTCCATAATAGTAGTGGGTTTTCCATAGGATGGGCAATGTTAGAAGGTGTTGACTTGAGCCTTTTACAGCTCAGCATATTAACATAGCTTTACATTTTATGGTTTATTTTTATATTTTTCTGCTGGATAATTAAGACCAAGATAAAACTAAACCAATATAACAAGAAATGTAACTTTTGTATCTAATAAGGTCAGTCAAATTCCCTCAGCATTTATCCTGAAACCCTGTACCGCAGTTTGTAGGTCCTCTGTCAGTGTCAGTCATGTGGATGAGTCACAGCCATTGCTTGACCAATTTGCTCTCTGTGAAAGCCTGAGAAAACGTTTTCTGTCCATGTGACTCTCCTTATGCACACTCTACAAAATCAATGACTTTTCTCTGTGGCCCCATAATATCCTTGATCAGAAAATTTGGGATACAACTGAGTAGCATGATATTACAAAACAGGATCACTTATGTCCTGAGTCTTTATTGACCTTGAAAGGATAGGGCCAAAATGTTGGCTAGGGCCAAAATGTTGGCTGACCTTGCAGCCCTTCTTTTTCTCTAATTTTTTGTTTGCAAACTTAGGTTGTTAACCCTCCAGAAGAGATTCTCATTATTATTACTCTACAACACAGCCAATTGAGCTTAACTTCCCTATCTGTCTGAGTATCAAACATCTTATGCATAATATGGAACAGGTACTTTCCATCCGGTATTGATATGTTAAACTTTAAGTCTTTCCAGAATATGAAGAAAAAAAAATTAAAAAAATAAGAAAATATTAAAAAAATAAGAAGAAACAGTTACTTTTTTTTTGGTGGAACCGAGGATTGAACTCAGGCCATTGCACTTGCCAGAGAATTGCTTATTGTACAGAGCCATCTCCTGGCCTGGGATTTAAAGTCTAAGATATCAATACTAGATGCAAAATACCTGTTCCATGCTATGTCTAAGATGTTTGATATTCAGATAGATAATGAAGTTAAGCTCAACTGCCTATATTATAGGGTAATAACATCATTAAGCTTTTCTTCTGGAGGGTTAACGACCTAAGATTGCAGACCAAAAATTAGAGAAAAAGAAGGGCTGAAAGGAGGGCCAACACTTAGGCACTAGCCCTTCAAGGTCTGTGAGGACTGAGAACATAAGAGAACCTCTACTGTAACATCCTGTAACTCAGTTGTGTCCCAAATTTTCTGATCAAGGAGATTATGGGGCCACAGAGGAAAGTGATCAGTGAGGTAGAGTATGCCTAATTACAGTCACATGGAGAGAAAAGATTCTCCCGGGCTTTCACAGAGAGCAAATTGGTCAAGCAATGTCTGTGACTCCTCCACATGGCTGACACTGACAAGGGATCTGCAAACTGTGGCACAGGGTTTCAGGTTAAATCCTGAGGGAATTTGACTGACCTTATCAGATACAAAAGTTACATTTCTTGTTATATAGGTCTAGCTTTATCTTGGTCTTAACCATGCAGCAGAAATGTATAAAAACAAGGCACAAAATGTAAAGGTACATAAATATGCTGAGGTGTAGAAGGCTCAAGTCAACAATTTCTGACATTGCCAGTCCTATGGATAAGGCATTACTATTATGGACTACTGGACTATATTGGGTTATTTTGCTGAATTCACACACCTACAGTATTTAAATGGCAACAGAATACCCGTCTCTAGCAAAATTAAACAAAAAAGGTGATATAAATGAAGGACCATTTTGTATCTGTATATACAAAATAGGACAAATATATAGCTACTTTCTCTTAATTCAATAAGAAGAAAAAATTGTATTAATTGTGTTTGGATAGGATATCTTGTCTGCATCTTGTAGTATGAATAATCACTAGGAAGACAACAATATGCTATGTATTAATAATTTAAAGTGTCTTAATTAGCAGTTTTGAACATGTCTCATTGTTATTTTTTCTCAATATAATTAATTAAAAAACAAATTGTAGTGCTCTTTACATGGGTATGTGTGTTTTACTCTAATTTCATTTCTTTAATTGCTCCTAATTTTATGTAGATGCAGAATATCTCAGTTGAGTTAAATTTCTGGTGTTAGTTCTCTAAATAATCTCTATCTGATTTCCATAGTGGCTCTACCAGATTATGTACCCAACATTGAAGGGGGGCTCACTTTCCAATGCAGTGTGGCAAGACTTTGCTAGATTTTATTTGTTGAAGACAACCGTTAATTCTGGAGTGACACAAATATCAGTGTTGTTTTCACTTACATTTCTTGAATTAAAGCTATGTTCGACATTTTATCATGAACTTATTGGCCATTTTTAAGGCTTAAACTGAGCATTGTCATTCACTTCAGAAGCCCATTTTTGATTAGGTGGTTTCTACCCAATCAATATATTGAACAAAAGTGGGTAAAGCAGACATTCTTGTGTTGTTCTTGATTTTAAAATAAAGGTTTTCTACGTTCTATGTTTAATATGAATTTGACCGTTTAATTGGGGTGCTGCTTCTTACAGTATGTGCCAATGATCTTCAGGATTTGGGCCAGGTCTATTTTTTTACCTTTTGCAGTTCAGAAATCTAACTGCTCAGCTTTGGTTCTTTCCTTATTTTGGTAAGATAGGCTAGCAGTTTGACAATTTACTTTACTCATTCAAAAGACCAATCCTTTAATTCATTGATTCTTTCTATATTTTTAATCTCAACTTTGCTAATTTATGTTCTGATCTTTGTAATTTCTCTCCTTGTACCAGGTGAGCATTTGGATTCTTTGTATTTTTATAGAATTTATTGTGCACTGTTAGGTTATTTCTTTGAACTCACTCTGGTCTTATCATGTTGTAGCAGAAAATACTCCCCGCACAAGCCAGTACACTTCAGTTTCTTAGTTGCCCTGGTCATAGATCCTGTTGCAGTTCTTGTTTCTACTGGGCTCTTAGAAAGTCTGGTCACTCTGATGCGTAGCTGATTGCTATGATGCACACTGTATAAACCAGCCCCTACTGACAAGCTACTCTGCCTCTCCACTTCTTGCTTGCTTATCTCATATAATCCCAAGACCACTGAAGATCAGGACCTATTACTTGGGGAATGACCCGATCAGTGACTAGTGACATGAATGTATCTGTCTCCAAATTCTGAGTGTTGTCTTGGTGTCCCTGCTCTGTGGGCATTCATTTCAATAGAATTCTCTCTTTGACAGCTTTGGTTATGTCCCATAGTTTCTCATACACTGTACTAGCATTATTATCTAATTCTAGGTGCTGCCTAATGCTTTCCCTGATTTCTTCTGTGATGCATTTGTTTTATGAGAGGGGTTTCTCTACCTTTGTTTATTTTCATCTTTTCTATTTTCTTTTACCAGTGATTGTACTTTCATGACTCTATGAACAGATAGCATGTATGGAATTCTATTGATTTCTTTGCACTTACTTAAGCCTGCTTTATCAGTTAGCATAGAATGTTTTTTGGAGCAACAGCCATGTATTAAGCCATGTGTCCTGGCTAATGTTTAAAATCCCAATACTTGGCAGGGTGAGGCAGGAGAATTGCCATGAGTCCACATCCAGCCTAAACTTTGTAGTGAAACCCTGTTTCAGAAAGAAAATACCAAGAAAGCAGAAAGTCTTGTATATTGTTGAGTATAATATATGTTTTGTTGTAGTTGGACAGAATATTTTGTAGATATCTCCCATGTGAAATTTTGAAAGTTGGGTGCCCTCTTATATTTCTTTGTTGAATATTTTGTCTAGAACACCTGTATATTTGGATTAATGAATTATAGCCTTCCCAGATTATCATTGGGTTGCTGTTTATCTGCCTTTTTGTGTCTATTAGTGTTTGTTTCATGAATTTAAGTGTGGCCATTTGGGTGCTTACACACTCCTGGCTATTACCCCTCCCCCTTGGATTGTTCTTTAATTAGTATGTAGTGATCTTTTTCTCTTCAAGTTTTGCTTGGAATCTACTGCGTCTGAAATTAGGACAGACACTCCTGATTTTTCCTTGTTCCCCTTGCATAGAATGTTGTTTTCCACACTTTCACCTCTAATCTGTGAGCCTCCTATGGAATTTTATGTTTCTTATGTGCTGCTTACTGTTGGCTTTTACCTCTTTTTGTATTCTGCCAATTTTTGTCTTCTGGTTGAGTAACTATTCCTGAAAACACAGCCTTTTTCCTGGCATTGCACTATCTTCCATTTGGTGGTTTTCTCACATTGTTCTGCCTGCACTCAGCCTTATCCTGCAAGGTCAGTCATTATCTTTGACTAATTTGCTTTGTTGGCTTTGTTGTCTCATTCTCTGATGTCTTTGAGAAGTTTTTTACAACTCTGGTTTGAGGCTCATCAATTCATTGATGTGCTCTTTTTCATGTAAATAATTTATTTCACTCCATGTCTAGCAATCTTAAAAACTACTTTGAAGATAGCTATATGCAGTATAACAATAATTGTTGAATTCTTATGATCTCGGTTTCTGAAATATATATATATATATATATATATATATATATATATATATATATATATATACCAGATCCCCAGGGTGTGCAGGACCTCACTGCATAGATCGGACTCATAGTGATCCTCTCAAGTGCTGGGATTACAGACATGTGCCACCAGGCCCAGTCTTAATAGCTGTCTCAGTGCACCATGAGGAAGGGGTAGGCATGGCACTCCACGGGATCAAACTCCCCGCCCTTCCATCTGTCTAAGCAGGTGCTTTAATCTGCTGAATTATTTGGCTGGTTTTTTAATTATTACATTTATTTCTTTTCAGAACATCAAAATACTCCACTTCACTCCAAGCTCTTAGGCCCTTTAAGATTTGTGCTGAGAAGTCTGCTACCTTTCAACATGCTGCTTTTCTCTAAGACCTTTTAAGATTATGCCCCTGTGTAGAATTGCTGGTATTCAGACAGTACTATGACTTGGAGAGGTTCTTTCTTGGGCCTGAGTCTTCTGCATGCCTCCCTCATCTGCATGTCTGTTTCTTGCCCTATATTGTGATGGTTTCTGCTACCTTTTCTGTAAATAGAATTTTTATTCAATTTTAGCTACCTTGAGTTTTTCCCGTATTCCAGTTGCACTGGCTTCCTTCTTCTTTGCCTCATCTAACACCCTTTGGATTCATTCTTCATGTTCTCCTATTGCATTGATGGAGACCTGGAATAGTTGCCATGGGCTACATCCCTGTCTTCCACTTGTGAAAGTCTGTACTCATGTTTATAACTTCTGTTGGCCATAATTTCACCATTATTTTCTATTGTGTGCATTTTTGATTAAAGCTTTGGATAAAATCTAATTATTTGGTGAACTGTGCATTCATTTTTGTATCATTTCCTATAGCTCCTCTAGCTTCTTGTTAATGTCTTCTGAATGCACCCTAATCATTTTGGCTATTATTCCCATTAACTATTTAAAACTCATCTGTGGTCCTAACAAGTAAACCTTTTTGAAACTGGGACATGAACTCAGAACCTTGCATGGACTAGGCAGTCACTTGTGCAGCTGAGCTATATCCCAGATCTTTCCTTTGCTTTGTAACCTGCTGTTATCCTTCTGCAGAATTCCTGCATGAGAGTTTGTTTGGTCCTGCCTAGGATGCCATGGGATTGCTGGTGGAAACCAGATGATACTAGGGAATCATTCCCACAACTGAGGAGAAATGGTAGGGTTTCTTCTGTCAGCACTGAAGTTCCATCGAGCAGTGATGGGAAGGGTACCTGCTCTCTTATTTTGAGAGTCCTGGAGATCTCAGGGAGGTGAAGGACTTGCACTAAGTTGCCATCTTCAGGTGAGCACAGGATACTCCCACTCATCACGGCCTCTCAGATTCTAGGGACTGTCAATGGTCAAAGTAGGAACTCATCACAGACAGGTGGCCACTGCACAGACACCTACTCATGCCTGTGTTCATCTCATTAAAAGTGATCTCAGGCTGATACCAGACTCTAAGCTCTGGGTCTCAGAGATGTGAATCCCCTGGTATGACTGATGGAGCTGAACCTGGGCAGCAGTGGTAGGATTCTAGGCGACAGCAGGTGTCTAGATGACAGCAGAGGGAAACCTATTAAAGAACACAGACTAACCTACGTCCAAACTGTTCCTTTGTCATGTGAGATCAGCACAAAGAACTCAGGTTAACTGGCCTTCCCTTTGTTCTATATTGAGCATCTCAGAAAGTTGGATCTGTGGGTTAAAGAAGGTGGCCCCAGCTCACCCTAGGGCCGTTCAGAGACCGAAGCTTTTCTCAATATCAGAATGGATCATGGGCCCTGATATGGGTCACACAGATCCCACATAGTGTTTCCACCACAAAATGTTTCCTCCAGGCAGCCATGGCCAGCTGTATCCCCTTAATGCCTTTGTTCCCCATCAGCCTGGGGGACACTTTTGCTGAGAGTTTGCTTCAGGCCAGCAGAGGATTGGGGTCCATGCCATGCTCAAGGACAGATGAGGACCTTGGCAGAGCAGAGAGAATAGAAATCCCCAGAACAAAAGGGATGTCACACAGTAGAGCTGACCCTGCTCTGAGGGCTGAAAGACCATGACTGAACCTGCCATGTGCATTTTAAGCGGCACTCCTTGTCTGTTGCAGGAGTTTCAGAAAGCAGGTGCTTTAGTCTATGTATGAGGAATACTGACATATTGCACAAAGGGCAGGCCCAGAGGGCAGCATCAGGACTCAAGAGGAGAGCATACCCAGATGTGTACTCAGGGCTGTTCCTGCCCCTGGACAAAGGCCATTCCCTGTGCTCAGGCCCCACTTGCCTTACTGTCTGTCCTAGACACTTGTGCTCTGTGCTTCAGCTGCTTCTGACAGGAACACTGTCACACCCTCCCTGAGGTTCTTGGGGACCCATCTGCCAGGGCCACAGGAACCTCTGGGGCCCTAGAGCACTATTGTATAACAAGACCTGGAATCAGGGCTTTGTGGGAGCTGATGGTATTGATGTTCTCACCTGAGAGCACTCACAGGCTTCCCCTCTCCTCCAGCCTCGTAGTCCTCCTCAAGAAGTTCTTGCTGTCCTCAAGGACATCTTCCTGGTCAGAGGACACAGCGCACAAGGCAGGAGGAGGCCTTCCTGGCCAGAATGGGGCCTGTGGCCCTGAGGAGGTGCAGGTTCTCACACCGTACTGGAAGGAAGTAGCAGCCACTGCTTCCTTTGCCTCCTCTACCTGCTGCATTCACATCCTGGGTGAAGGCACAGTTTGGCTTCAGGAGGGAACAGCGAGGTTTCACATAACCTAAAGAATCCTCTTCCCTGGGCATTACTACAGACTCTAGTGAAGCAGGGAAACACTCCAGATCTCCAGCAGAGAGGAAGACGATCCAGACAACTCACTTGATGCTCTAGTCCCTCAGATCTTGCGACATGTATTCATAGGTGACAAGACAGCTACAATGGTAGAGATCCTGCTCCTTAAGTAACAAAAGAAAGAGCTGGCAACAGAGGCCGAAATGTTGCACCCTGTGGACCACAGTGACCATGAGCACTTCCCATGATATTCAGGGAAGTCTGTCAGTGTGTGTGTCTTGGCGTTGGCATCTATGTGAGTAAGGCTCAGGGCATGGAGGAGGCAACGGGATACCAGAGCCAGGGAGTGCTCCACAGCAGCATCACTGGCTTAGTTCCTGCCCATGTGATACTACACCCATTCTCCACCGGATATTGTGGAGGGCAGTCAGCCTTCTCAGTAGTGAAGTGTCAGAGGGGTTGGGGAACTACAGTGCATGGCATCTTGAAGTCTGTCCCATGTGTGTCACTTGGAAATAGTTTGAATTCTTTTTCCTTTTTGTGAGATAGGCATAGCTTGTACATCTTATCCAAAGAATGGTGTTCATCACACATGTCTTTTCACTTTATTGATATTGGTGCTTGCTTGTGATTTCTAAGGTGAGACTGAATTTGTACATTGATGACAAAGAATTTTTCTTTTCCTTACAAGCTGTAAGAGTCTTTGGTCTTTGTGAAACCATCAGGGAAGTCTGTTTTATTCGAGATATTGAACTAGATACCTTTGTGTTGGAATATGAACGTCCTGGGAAATGTGCATGAAGTTCCCACCAGATTAGGTAGAGCTCAGAAAATGCATGAGGACACAAAGCAAGTCTCTGCTGCCTGTTTCCTTCTGTCTGTTAGTCTCTGCTATTAAAAGTGCACTTGTAATTTCATTTGCCCAGTTTCTTCACTTATGCTAGAGAGAGTGAACATCACTAGACCACCTTATCTGTGCATCTGCACGCTGACCCCAACCTTTCACTGCCTTTTTGCCCTTTGGAAGGCCCTGTGTCTGGGCTGGGATGTAAGTACATGCCTCTGAGCAGATCAAACTACCCCCGGGGATTGTGGACTCCAGCAGCACCAACAACGTGTGAAATAGAGAGATGGCCTCCAGGACCTCATGGCACACCAAAAAGCCCGGAAAGGAAGAGGACTAGC
>NW_004524757.1:4328385-4332796 GCF_000260255.1 Octodon degus
CACAAAGCACTGTGTGTATCTTCTTTCTGGTCTGTGTCTGTCCCTAAAGAAAAGTGCTCCTGTGATTTATGTCCTGAGCTTCAGAAAAGAACATTTATGTGCACTGCTGGAGAGGCCCAGATTGTGGCAATTTGGCAAAGAAACTAAAGACAGGAGAAAATTCTCACCCTGCTAAGATTGGATGATGAGTTATTAGGAAAGATTTATGTAAAACATACACGGGTACATGAGCATCTGCAAAGGGTAAAACCCACAGCCTCCTGACAAGTGTAATTGAGGCCAGCCTAAGCTCACCACTGTAGAGAGAGAGATTCATCTGCTGGGGCTGAGCTCCCAGCCTGAGAGTAGGAAGCAGGTGCTTCTGTGTTGGTCTTAAAATAAAAATGAAAACATCTCCCTTCTTCTGCCTCTGAGGTGCTTTTGCCCACCAGAAGTTCTGATTGTCCCCATGCCAAGAGGCACTCATTCTGATGTTCATACAGAGACAGTCATGTGCAATGGAAGAAGAGCTCACAGGTTCCCAGAATGGCCATGATGTCAAGGACAGGAGAACACTTTCCTCCTGCTAAGAGCTGCCTTCATTGTTAAGAGAAGTACAGAAAAGAGATCAGGACTGAAGAACAGGCTCTTCACTTGCAGATGAGCCTGACCCTGTACCAGCAGCTTCTGTCCCACAGTGAGTGACACTTGAAAAGCCTGCACACTTTCCAGGGCTGCATCCTACGGGCACCCCTGCCGGAAGAGGGGTTTATCTCATATCACATCTGATGTGCTTGACCACTTACTGTGTAACCTCTTACTTGGACACTAAAGTCCTCACTCCCACAGCATATCCTGCCTGCTTTTACTGCCTTGTGAGCAGGGTAGACCACTTGTCCTTAGAAAGGGCATTGTGTGGTCCTGTACGCCCGAGTTCCTAGCAGACCGACTCCTCATCTGTGAGGGCAATGTATGCAGGAGGTGCAGCAGGACAACTGGATTCACCCTCAGAACCCAGCCCCACAGTGCTCAGAACTCTCTGTACACACACCCAGGAGTCTCAGCCATGCATGGTGCTCCTTGGACAGGAGCAAGCTGATCCTGTACCTTGAAGGTCCTGGACAGGAGCCGCCCCACAGAGGCTGACTGCAGAGTTCCCCGCACGCCTCCACAACTTATCTTTCAACACAGCACGAAAATTTGATGGAAAGCAAGGATACAGCTTTATTCATGTCATTGCCTTGGTTTAAGGGTCAGTAGTCTGGTGGAATTCAAGGTCAGCCTAAGGACTTTGTTTACCTCTGTTGTCTCTTTAAAGAACCTAAAGCCAAGCACCAGCAGATTCCAACTATTGCAAGGGGACCAAAGCATGCATTTTGTGTGAGAGGTCAATATTCTTCTCATAGCCATACCCAGTGGATCACAGCATATATGACAAGAGAAACCAGAGTGTACTTTGAAATGCACAAAGCAAAGTGGTGCCCTTCTTGTCCTTGCTCTGTATCTCAGTTGGAAGACTCTGCCTCGCATGAACAGAGCACCGGCTTTCATACCTACCATTGCAAAACGAGAAGAAATAGAACAATGCAAAAGCATACTATGAAGTTGCCAGTGCAGAGAAAGCAGGATTCAGGAGTATCAACTATGCAGCTTATTCAAATAGAAAAGGAACTCCAACTCAAATTTCATGTACAGCGTAGTTAGAGAACTGAGCAACCCCAAGCACATGGAAGGGAGGCCTAGTAAGTGTTGGTGCAGAAGTAATGGAATAGGTGATAAGTGGCAAAAGGGATGGAGCAACATTTGGAATGAGGGCTGGCTGTATAGCTCAGTGGATTAAAGCACCCGCTTAGGCAGATGCAAGGACCAGGGTGAATCCCCAGGGTGCTTTGCCGGACCCACCCCCAGGGCATATGGAGACGGTAATTAAGACTTGTCCTGGTGATGTGCACCTGTATTCCCAGCGTTTCTGAAGCTGAAAACAGGAGGATCACTAGGAGTCCAATCTGTGTAGTGAGACCCTGTAGACCCTGTACTAAATACATTATAAAAAATTTGGAATGTTTACAAGATTAATGACATTGACCAGTGCTTAGCTCAATTCAGCACGGTCAGAGAGGAGTCCACACTTACCAAATTCATTCCCAAAAGCTGTATCATGGATGAATATAAAACATATGGGATTGAAAAAAGTGAGATGATGTCAGATGTTTGATTGACTGTGGCTGGTGGAGAACAAAGGAAGAAAAGGGGACCAGATGAACACAGGGAAATAGAGGAGAGGAAACCTATTCTGAACAATACCATAATGGCAATGGGATTCCCATGTGGTTACACGGGTCCAAATCTGCAAAATTGACTTTGAATGCAGTGCGCATTTTTTCATGCTTTGAAAACGAGTGTATAAACACCAATGGTATTAAAATCACTGTGTGGGTAAGCTACAGAACGTCAACTTTTTCCCAAGGCAATGCAGATGTTGCCCTAGCAATCCTACCCAGTAAGAACTGGGACGCTGGGGGCAGGCACACTGAAAGATGTATCTTGGGTTTCAATGGGTCCTGGAGAAGGATTCCACTTCACAGAGTGCAGAGGAAAGATCAGTGCAGGAAGGTGGGCCTGGAGCATGACTTGGAGGCCCCCGTGGCTAATCTCCACAGCTCAGTGTGTGGTTCTCTTTTCTGTTGGACAAGAACAGTGTATTAGGACATGCAGTTCTGCACCTAGGTTTCCATGTCTCCAGGACTCCAAGAGATGACAGCAACCATGAAAGTTAAGAGACTCCTAGGGGATAAACTAATGGCACAGCAATGACTGCACACTTCCATCACAGAGCATAGTAATATACAGCTTTAGGAAAATCAACTGAGAGATGATTCCTTGGACCCATAAAGAGACGTTTCTTCCTGTCTCATTCTGGCATGGTAGACACTGGAATGATGGGGACATTGAATACAAACTCCAATCCATTCTTCAACACTAAGTGTATGCGTTCAATCTCAGAAGACGTTTGTACCTTGAGTTTCTTTTTTAACATATTTAGTACAGGGTTTACAGGTTCTCACTGCATATACCAGACTCCTAGTTATCCTCTTCTTTTAAGCCTCCCAAGTGTTGAGATTATGGGCCAGCACTGCCACCCCCAGTTTTATTGGCCTTCTCAGTGTGCCCCGGGGAAGGGGCTGGCATGGCATGGGTGTCAAACCCGCTCCCCTGCATTTGACAAAGCAGGCACATTAGAACACTTAGCTCTCTGGCTGGCCCATATTTGGCTTTCTTCAGAGGCTGAATTTCTTTGAATTTTGGCAAAGTGTTCATTTTTGCATGTAAAGGATATTTCCATATTTGCACTATGTTGATATATGAATTATGAACTTGGTATGAGTAACTTATTTTAGAGTTTAAATATGTTTTAGGAAGATGTTTCTGGATGCTATTCTCATGTGGGATGAATTTTACTTGTCAATCTTGAAAGGCAAACAAGCAAGTGAAAATAACACTTCAAGATATGGGGCTGTCAAAGAAGCGTGGCCTTCAGTGCAACATGCATTCTCTGGCCGCATTCACTGGGTACTTTTCCCCTGTTCTGCTTCCCAAACCACTATGAAATGAGTGGTATTGAGTCTCAAGGACCTGTCCCATGCTGTGTCTGCCTTGGTTCCTCCTATCATAGGCTGAAAACATGGAGCACTATGCCCTGTGCTCCCCGCAGGTGTGGTTATTGAAGCACCATGCAAAACAAGGGTAGGAACTGCCTTGTGCTCCTGGAATTAACCATGAAAAAGAAAGGAAAAGAGAGAGTGAGGGGAGACCTAGCAAACTTGCAGAAGGAACTCGGTGTAAACAGCAAAACATGAGGAAGGCCTGGGGGAGTCTGAAGACTGGAGCTGGTCCCTGAGTGTGGGTCGCGGCAGGGAGGCTGAGGGCTGTGCACGTAGCACATGACAGCATCAGTCAGAGGAAAGGCTTGCATCTCTGTCCCTATGTCAGGGCATTGGCAGAGGCAGTGCTTTATAGCAGGGATGCCAGTGACCTACGGGTAACCACATAACAGGAAAAGAGAGACCAATGATAGCGTTAAAGAAATTGTGCGCACATCTGAAACAGCCCTAGTGGGTGAGAACTGCCTTGAAATAGGTCAGTATTTTAGTGAATGAAAGCCATGTGCCAGATTTAGAATAGCAGGCACAAGCTGAATCATGCAGAGTAATTGCTATATGCTTTAATCAAATAAGCATCAGTACTGCACCTCCATCCAGGGGCCAATGTGTTTGTGAAACTGTGTATGCAAGCAAAAGAGAGAGAGAAAAAAAATATATATATATATATTTGTGTGTATATGCAGGTTACTTTGGATGACTGTACTGCTGATTTGCACTGGGCTTTTCAAAGGAGTGCATAATGTGTATAATGTTTTCTTATTTGCTCTTCC
>NW_004524757.1:4340340-4341796 GCF_000260255.1 Octodon degus
CACCATCGGCCACCTAGGTGTTCCCATCTAAATGCCGGCAGTCCACACCCTCATGCTGCTGCTCCACTCTGACACCTACAGACAGGCACACAGCACTGGGTCGTGTCATCACTGACTGAGAGAGTGTGTTAAGGAGGAAATTAGTCTTCAGTTCTCTGTGCTTACCCAGGCTTTGTGCTCTGTTGATGGAGAAAGCTGCACCAGGATGCCATGAATAGTAGAAGCAAGTCTGAAGCCTCCCCATACAATAGCAGAGAAATTTGTGTGGGGACAGGGGAGGCTCCTTGATGGCAGGAGTGAAGAGCACCTACAGGGTCTACTCACTGTGGTTTTGCAACCTGGGTGAGAAAAGTCCCTGGACATTCACAAGAAGCCTACCAGGTCCTGTTCTACTGTCTGTCCTTGTAGCCTCTGCACCTCTCCATGATCTACACCAGGTGTTCTGGTCTCTCTCTCCAAAAACTTACCCAGAGCACAGAGGAGCGGAAGCTTGGGCTTCCCTGGATCAGAATATCCCATCCCCTGGCCATCCATCCCTGGAGTGCAGCAGCAGCCTAGAACTGGCAGAGCACCACATGGACAGGTCTACAGAGACAGAGGTCTGAAGATGTGGCCCAACTGTAGAAGAAAGGAGCAATTATCTAAGTAACCCCAAACAGCCTTGCACGCTGAGCTGCCATCCCTTCTCATCTGAAAGCCTACTGCCATGAATTGCCTGAGCAAAATGGTTTTTCTCATTACGTTTCAGGCAGACAGCTTATGTCTTGTCATTATCGGTTCTCCCTTCCACTATCACCTCCTTGTGTGTTGGTTCCTGAAACCTGTCCTTGATCACCTGGCCACAAATCTCTGGATGTGTAGATGTGGATCAAACCTCCCATGCAACAAATTCATCTGTGCTCCGTGAAGTCCATTTTCTTTATGTCTACTCCTAAGTAACATGCCTGTTTCACCTCCTCTTCGCAAGACGTCCTTAGCATTTACTAGCTCTTGTGTGGCAATACTTGAAATCATTAATTTCATCTTGTCCTGTTTTGAGTAAATAAACATGACTCACTAGGTATCCAGGTCTTGTTTTGAACCAAATCAGCTCATGTATCTCAGCAGACTAATACTCAGGCTGGGTTCTATCAGTGTAGAAGAGAGGAGGCAGGGAGTCATGTGCCAGAAGAATGTGGGAGGTTTGCGTGTAGGGAAACCTTGTGATGACCTTCCATACTGACTTCCATAGTGACGGTGCTGATAAGCAACGAAGAATAATGCATTTACAGAGCAGGATGTGGTTAGTGGGATCGATCAACAAAGATTCCGTGGAGCAAGGTTTTCTCAAATGGCTCCACACTGGACAAGGATCAGGGAAATTATGCACAGATAATGAGAAATTATATGACAAATTTCAATCTATTATGAAAGGGTTATACATGAGAGAAGCAATAAAACCTGAAAAGGTATAACA
>NW_004524757.1:4343341-4376682 GCF_000260255.1 Octodon degus
ATACAAGATCATTTCACTTGCATTATTACACTAATGAAGTTTAGTAATAGATCCACAGGTATCGCCATAGAGCAATGAGTAATAATGTTAAAGACCTTAACAGAGACTACAGAAGAGAAGGGAGACTCACTAAAATGACTACTCTAGAATCTTCTGGATAGGCATAGGCACAGAATAGGCCTGGATCCATCCTATAGCTCGCTCTCTCTCTCTCTCTCTCTCTCTCTCTCTCTCTCTCTCTCTCTCCCTCCCTCCCTCCCTCTTTCCCTCCCTCCTGCCCTCTCTGTCTATCTTTCTCTCGCTCTCCTTCCCTCTTCCACTCCCTCTCAACTAATTTGAAGACAATATACAATGTAACAAGCATAGTTGAATTCCTAGTATTTTGTTTAGCCAAATGCTGTGTCGTTTTGAATTTTGCTTTTGTACTATTTTATTCATTTTAAAAAACATAGAGAACATGTATGGTGGAGTTTAAGTTTCCAGCTCAGAGCAATGGGAAGTCTCAGGATGTTGCCTGTATAGTTCACCAGAGTACATGGGCCAGTGGAACAGAGGACAAGGTAGTTCAATGGGGCCCAACATAGGGGGAAAAGTTCTTAAGGGAACATCCTTTTCCCCAGGGCACCAAGGAAGGAATATCAGAAGTTAGTTCTGAGGACCCAGCTTGAGTTGGCAGGAGCAGAGAGGACCTGGGCTAAGTTACATGAATTTGAGACAATGTAAGACCAGTTAGGAAGTCCCACACCAGGGAGAGGGTCACCTAAAATCCCAGATCTACCTTAGTTCAAGCCCAGAACCCTGGGGGAAGAACTTTCAGGCTGTTACCTCTTTCTGCATCAAGGCAACAGGAGAGGAGAGACACAGCCTTGCTTTGAAGCCTGTGCTTCAGGTCTAGGAAACAGAGGAGATTGGGCTCCCTTAGGTCACGGTGAGAAGCTGGGGGATGCTGTGGCATTATGATGTTTGTTTAGTGCACAGTGAGTGACATGGGGCTAGTAGCTGAGGTTGCTGGGTGTTGTTTCCATATACTCTCTTCTATGCCCTTCATCAAAAACTGTGTTTGTTGCCAGTACAATGCTCTATTCATGGCCATGTTTGTACTTTAAATTGAGCAGCAGGATTGTGATGCTTCCTGTCTTGCCCTGGTTGCCTAGCATTGCTTTAGTTGTTTTCAGTCCCATCTGCTTCCATATAAATTGTAGGATGCTATTTGATGATGTTATGCTCATTTTGACTATTTTCATTCTGTCTCTCCAGGATGGGGTGTCTTTCCATATTCTGCTGTCCTCTTTCATCTCATTTAACAGACTACTCTATTTTTCACTGTAGAGGTTTTTCACTTATCCAGTTTGGTTCATTCCTATGTATTTAATATTTGTTGATAGTATCGTGAGATGTATTATTTCCTTTATTTCTTTCTCTGAGGTTCTTTGTATTGTGCAGGTTTCCTACTGAATTTGAGTATTGAATTTTAAAAATGCCAGGCTACTGAGTGTAGTCATTAAATTTGAGAGTTTCTGGAAGATTTGGAGAGGACTTCTGTATACAACCTTATGTCACATCTTTCCTTCCCTATATATTTGTCCTTTATTTCTTTCACATGCCTGACTCTTCTAAACAGTGTGTTGGGATTTACATACTACAGTAAGAGACACAGCAGAAATCCTTGTCTTCTTGCTATTGTGGAGGAAAAGCTTTTCTTTTCTCACCACTGAATGTGCATTTGGACATTGGATGTTGATAGAAGGTTCACAAATTTGAAATATGGCTCTTCTATTATTATATTTTCAGAATTCTCGCCATAAACGGGCATTTTATTGTGGCCAGTCTTTTTTTTTCTGTATCTATTAGGATGACCAAATGCTTTTACATTTTGTGGTCATATATAAGTGAATGCAACTTGAACATATACTCATAAGTGAAATAAACCAGACATACATGTGAAAATATCTTATAGTCTCCTCAGTGTAAGAACTCAAAAAAAGAAATAAAAATAGAAAGCAATCTGACATTCAGGTAACCGGAGCATACAGAACTTCAAATAACTTCAAACCACTTAAAACACTCCGAGACAAATAATAGTCAATGTCAGAAATCCAGCACAAGAACAATACACGGAAAAATACTACAGAAATAAAACAGATCACATTGAAAAGAAAACTGGCAAACTTCTCTTCACAAACAATGAAGGCAAGATGAGCATGGAACAGACTACTCCCAGTCTTCTATGTAAACAAATTCCAGGCCAGACTACTATACCCTGCAAATCTCTCTTTCAATTTTGATGGAGAAGTGAAATACTGCCATGACAAAGAACAACTAAAAAATTTCATGGTGACAAACCGAACCCTACACAGACTATTAAAAGATGTTCTAGAAAGAAACCAAACTGATCAGAACTCTTAGAACGAGTAAAGCAGGTAATCATTAAATAGGGCAAATAGTTAAACACAGGAGAAAAAGGAGTAAACGACAGCAGGTAAATGACATGTCAACCATAAGTCAATACATCTCAATTATAACCATCAATGTAAATGGACTCAATTTACTAATTAAGAGAAATATACCTGCACAGTAGATTAGGAAACACAATCCAACAATATGCTGTATACAAGACACACTTAAATCAAAAAGAAATTCATAGGCTGAAAGGCAAAGGATAGAAAAAAAAATACCACATGACTCAGCACCTCAAAAAAAAGCAGGGGTACCAATCCTGTTCTCAGACAGTCTCAATTTAAAACCAAGAATGATCAAAAGAAATAAATATGGCCACTAAATTTATTAGGGGAAAATGCAAGAGGAGGAGGTAACACTCATAAATGTATATGCACCAAACATGAAAGCACACAACTATATAAAATAAATCTTAATGGACATGAAAAATATAAAATCCAATGCCACAATTTTAACAGGAGACCTTAACACCCCCTTATCCCAAAAAGATAAGCCAAGCAGGAAAAAAATAAAGAAGCAGCAGAAATGAACAAGGTCTTGGAACAATTGGACTTAGTGGACATATACAGAGTGTTCCACCCAACAAACCTGAATATACATTTTTTAGCTGCACATGGGTCATTTTTGACCATACTTGTCCATAGGTCATGCTTAAGTACATTCAAGAAAAGAAATTATCCCATGTATATTATCAGACCACAGTGCAGTGAAATTGGAAAAAAATGAGACACAAAAACAGAAAAACACCATAAACACTTGGAAATTAAACAACATCTTACTGAGCAACCAATGGGTCACAGATGAAATTAAACAAGAAATTCAACAGTATCTACAATTCAATGAAAATTCAAGCACAACTTATCAGAATTTATGGGATGCGAAGAAAGCAGATCTAAGAGGGAAATTCATAGCGGGGTACTGAGACATTAGGAAAGCAGAACTGCAACAAATAAGCACCCTAATGCTGCACCTCCAACATCTAGAAAAGGAAGAGCATACCAAATCCAGAGCACAAACACAGGAACAAATCATAAAGATTACAGCAGAAATTAATTCAATTGAGACAAAGAAAACAGTTCAAAGAATAAACAAAACAAAAAGCTGATTCTTTGAAAGACTAAATAAAATTGATAAGCAACTAGATAACCCCCTCTAAAAGTAGAAAGAAAAAATACAAAATACAAGCAATAAGGAATGAACAGGGTGTAACTACCATAGAGGCAGTGGAAATTCAGAAGATTGTCAATAGATACTTTGGGAACCTTTACTCTCATGCAATAGAAGACACAGAAGAAATGGTTGAATACCTAGAAAGCCACAAATTATGAAAACTGAATCAAGAAGATATAACAATTCAGAATAACCCAATAACAACCAATGAAATAAGAAATGTAATGCAAATCCTACCGACAAAGAAAACTCCAGGTCCTCATGGATTCACAGCTGAATTCTACAAGAAGTTTACGTAAGATATAATCTCAACATTCCTCAAACTCTTCAATGTAATTGAAAAGGAAGCAGTCCTCCCAAAATCATTCCTCGAGGCAAGTACTATACTGATACCAAAACCAGGGAAAGATGCAACTAAACAAGAGAACTACAGGCCAAACTCCCTCATGAACATAGATGCAAAAATCCTCAATAAAATCTAAAAAAATAGAATAGAGCAAATCATCAAGAAGATCATACACCATGACTAGGTAGAATTCAGCCCAGGAATGCAAGAATGGTTCAATATTCAAAAATCTATAAATGTAATTCACTATATCAATAGAGCAAAGACTAAAAACTACATGATCATCTCAATTGATGCAGTAAAGGCTTTGACAAAGTCCAACACTCATTCATGTTCAAAGTCCCATAGAAAATTGGAATGGATGGCCTCTACTTCAATCTGATAAAAGCCATTTATGACAACCCAATGACTAATATAATTCTAAATGGGGAAAAACTGAAATCTTTTGCTTTCAGATCTGGTACAAGACAAGAATGTCGTCTATCACCAATCCTATTCAATATAGTTCTGGAATCCTCTGCTAAAGTAATTAGACAACAGAGCAAAATAAAAAGAATAAGAATAGGTAAAGGAGAAGTTAAATTATTATTTGCAGATGACATGATACTTTACTTGGAAACCCAAAAAACTCCATCAAGAAGCTACTAGAATTGATACACAAATGCAGTAGCATAGCAGGATACAGAGTCAATATTCAAAATTCACTAGCATTCTTATACACAGATAAACACACTCAGAAGGAAATTATAGAAACAATATGTTTTATGTTAGCACCGAGGAAATAGAAATACCTTGGAATTAATCTAACTAAAGAAGTCAAATATCTTTTCCAGGATACTCTAAAAAAAGAGATAGTAGAAGATTTCAGAAAATGAAGATATTGCCTGCTTCTGCATAAGAAGAACAAACATTGTGAAGATGACCATACTCCCAAAATCGGTGTACTGATTTAAGGTAATCTCTATCAAGCTACACCCAACATACTTCACAGAGCTAGAGAAATCATTCCTAAAATTTATTTGGAAAGAGAAAAAAACCTAGAATAGCAAAGGCAATCCTGGGCAACAAAGACAAGGCAGGAGGCATTATAATTTTTAACTTGAAATTATACTACAAAGCCACTGTAATAAAATCAGCATGGTACTGGCAATGAAATAGACCTGAGGATGAATGGAATAGATTAGAAGATGCAGAGGGCTTTACGAACGTACTCCATTACTGGATCTTCTACAAAAGGGCCAAAAATGCTTACTGGAAGAAAGATAGCCTCTTTAACAAATGGGGTTGCAAAAACTGGCTTTCTACATGCCAAAAACTAAAACTTCACCCAGGTCTGTCACCATGCACTAAGCTAAAGTCAAAGTAGATTAAAGTTCTAAAACTTAAAGCAGAAACACTACATCTCCTGGAAGAAAAAGTAGGAGGAAGACTTGAAGACATAGGGGTAGGCAGAGTTCATGAACAAAAAGCAAATCGAACAGGTAATAATTTAAAAAAATAACGAATGAGACCTCTTCTTTTTGAGAAGATTTTGCATGTCAAATGTGCTTACCTGGACCGGAGAGATGGTGGGGCCAGGGAGATGCCTCAGTTTAATAAGTGCTTCCCTGATTCAATCCTGGGTTCTGTCAAAAAAAAGTAATTACCAACAAAGTGAAAAGACAAACCACAAATTTTGAAAAAATCTTGACTAATAAGCATTCAGATGAAGGTCTGCTCTCTAGAATTTATAAAGAACCAAAAAATATTAATGCCCCCAAATTTAAAGGTCCAATGCAGAAATGATCATCCGAGATGAACATACACTTCTCAGAGCATGAAATTAAATAAGCAAATAAATATCTGAAAAAATTTTCCATATCAGTAGCCATCCAGGAAATGCAAATTAAAACAACACTGAGATAACATCTCACCCCACAAAGAATGACTATTGTAAAGAAATCAACCAACAACAAATGTTGAAGAGGCTGTGGGGAAAAGGAACCCTTATCCATTGTTGGTGGGAATGTAGACTGGGGCAACCGTTATGGAAACCACTGTGGAGACTCCTTAAGAAACTAGTAGTGGAAATCCCATTAAAGCCAGCTATCACCCTACTGGGAATTTTCCCAGAGGGTCTGAAAACGTCATGTCATAGTCATATATTTGCACCTATATTCATAGCAGCACCATTTGTGATAGCCAAATCTTGGAAACAGCCAAGATGCCTGTCACCTGAGGCTTGGATGAAAAAGTTGTCGTATTTTTATACAATGAACTATCACTCAGCTATAAAGTTAGATAAACTTGAAACCTTTATATATAAGTATATGCCACTTTAAGATATACTTATAACTGAAATAAACAAGCCAGACATGTATAAATATCATATAGTCTCTCTCATATAAGAACTCAAAAGAAGAAATACAAATAGAAAAATACAACACAATTAAAAGGAAAGTGAGAACTTGAGGATTGGTCAACAAGGAGAGAGTATGGAGGTAAACTGGGAAAAATGACTGAGCCAAGACCATACATTTATGCTTACAAGACGGGTAAGGCGATGATCCTGAGAAACATCAGCAGGTTTTTGAAACTAGCAGTTAATTGCTAGGATTCTCACCCTGACTAACTATATATGCTGATACCTGTGAACTAAGCAACTGCACTAAAGATAGTAATGTGTAATTGAAGGGTCATGCTTGGAATCCCTGTCATTCTGATCTTCTAAATACATACTGCTGGTCATGACATGCTAATTATTACCATACTGTCTCTCAAGTAAATGTTTTCTTAAGAAAAACAAAAGGTAATAAATGAAAAAAAGAAACAAAATGTTACAGGACTGTCCTGCTATAATGCAGTATATGGTTAGATTTCTAAATTTCTGTGTAAAAATATGTAATTGTTTATTCATATTTTTGAAATATTTTTTATTTTTTAATGTTTTTCTCCATATTCTGTAGAAACTTAGAGTTTATCATGTCAGTGCTATATGGAAAATACCTGTTCCATGTTATGCCTAAGATGTTTGATATTCAGACAGATAGTGAGGTTAAAGCCACTGCATATGTTGTAAGGTAATAATAAGATTCTCTCCTGGGGGATTAAAAATCTAAGTTTACAAACCAAAAATTAGAGAAAAAGAAGGGCTGCAAGGACAGCCAACATTTTGGCCCTAACCTTTCAATGCCAGTGAAGACTCAGGACATAGGAAAACCTATACTGTAACATGATGTAACTCTGTTGAATCCCAAATTTTCTGAACAAGGAGATTATGGGACCACAGTGCAATGTGAACGATCATGTAGAATGTGCCTAAGGAGAGTCATATAGAAATAAAAATTATCTCAGGCTTTCACAGTGAAAAATTCGCCAAGCAATGGCCATGACTCATCCACATGTTTGATACTGGCATAGGATCTGCAAATTCCGGTACAGGGTTACAGGATAAATCCTGAGGGGACTTGACTGACCTTACCAGATACAAAAGTTACATTTCTCGTTAAATAGGTCTTGTTTAATCTTGGTCTTAACCATCCAGCAGAAAAGTATAAAACGAGGTATAAAAAGGAAAACCATACTAATATGATGAGCTGCGAAAGGCCCAAGTCAACAAATTCTGACACTGCCAGTCCTAAGGATAACCCACTACTTTTATGGACTACTGGACTATATTGGATTATGTTGCTGAATTCACACCTACAATATTTAAATGATAATGGATTACCCAACTCTAGCTAAGCTAATCAATAAAGGGGGATACAAAGGAAGGACCATTTTGTATCTGTATATACAAAATAGTTAGGATAGATATACAGCTACTTTCTCTTAATTCAGTGAGAAGAAAGATTTGTACTAATAGTATTTGGACAGGATATTCTGTCTGTATCTTGTACTATGAATAACTACTATGAACACTACAATATGCAATGTATTAATTATTGAAACTCTCCTACTAATTGGTTTTGAAATTTTCTCTTTGCTACCTGTTTCTCAATAAATTAATAAAAAAATAAATAAATAAAGTTGAAAAAGTCTTGAAAACATTAAAAAGTAAAGTAAGTGGAAAGCCAGAAATTAAGTGTTAAACAACCAAATGAGGGACTGAAGAAAATCTTGGAAATACGACAGGGGCAAAATCATACAATTATATACACAAGATGGTCAATGCAATGGTCCTGAGAATCTCAATCAGATTTTGGAAACTAGCAGTTAATTGGTAGGATTCTTACCCTGAGTAACTACATGCTGATACCAATGAACTCAGCAACTGCACCAAGGATAGCAATGTATAATACTAGGGCCAAGCTTGGAATGCCTGTAATCCGTGTCTTATAAATACATACTGCTCCTAATGTCTTATCAATTATTTCTATACTCTCTCAAGGAAATGTTTGTTTAAAGAAAAAAATGAAATGGCAAGTGCAAAGGCCTGAGTTCTATCCCCAGTTTCAAAAATAAAACAAAGAAATGAAAAGGGAAAAGAGTAGCAAATGAAAATTAAACACATGAAGAAAATGGCATATGACCGTCCTGCTACAATGTTATATATGGTTAGATTTCTAAATTTATAAGTAATAATATATAATTTTTTATTTCTTTTTTACTATTTTTATTTTTATATTGATTTTATTGAGAAAGAAATAGCAATGAGACGGTTTCAAAACAGGTTAGTAGGACAGTTACAAGAAGTAATACACTGCATACTGTTGTCTTTATAGCAGTTATTTGTAGTACAATATGCAGACATGAAATCTTGTTGAAACACTACTAGTTCATAATTTTCTTTTCATTGAACTAAGAGAAAGTAGCTGTATATCTGTGCTATTTTGTACATACATATGTTTTTCCACCACAAAAATGGTCCTTCATTTGTCATTAATTTCCTATAGTTAATTCAAGACCCTGTGTTATGTACCTGAGAATAAAATGACACTCTAAAATCACATAATGTACTTGTTGTCTTTGCAGGTAACTTAGGACAGAATTTGGGGTTTCCTTGTCACTTTTGTAAGTGTTTAGTGGAACAAGTTACTATAAAATGTGCCTTTCCACATAGGCTGTCCATGAGTTTATGAGGTGGACACAACCCAAAGCTCCCTCAGAACCTGCAGGTGAGGCAGGCCCATGTGGAACACAGTAGACAAAGAAAAGGACCACCTGTGGGTCAAACCATCCACACCACGGAAGTCTTCCGGGAGGGGGAAAGTGCTTCAGAAATAATTACAAAATAATATCAGTTCACCCTCCTTCTCCAGTCGGGAGGCTGTGAGCTCTCCACATGGATCTGAATACCTGCGCTGTGCTCAGTGCCCTTCTGCTGATATTCTGACACAGGCAGTCAGAGCCCTGCAGGAATAACACAATTTAGGAACCTTCCCATGAGTGCAAAGACAGATAAATACTGTCCCCCTACCTAGGAGGTTACTGTGAAGGGAAGTACACAGGAGGGCCAGTGAGTGAAGAACAAGACCCTCTCATGGACATGAGGCTGGAACTCCATCAACAGCATCTGTTTTGTTCCAACATGGCACTTGAAGGACTGGAGAAATTCCAGGCCATGTCACATGAGCACCAAGTCCTCCCAGCACAAAAAAGAACTTTATCTTAAGAAATCAGGCCTGTTGCATTTTGTGAGCATTTTCTGTATAATCACTTACATTAACCCTGCAATTCCTCCCTCCTGCAGCTTGTTCAGGCTTCCTTTTCACTCCTACTATCCTACAAGCCATGCAGACCCCTTGTCCTTCAGAAGAGGCTATGGGTAGTGCTTTGCTAGCACTGAAATCCTCGCAGACCCCTTCCTCATCTCTTAGAGCCATTTCCTCACCAGGTGCTGCAGGACAACTAGATTCATCCTCATTCCTGTGCACACAGAACCCAGAACTCTGTGCATACACCTAGGAGTTTCAGCCCAGCATGTTTCTTTAATTTCAAAAGAGCAGCCTTGTTCTCTCAACTTGAATGTCCTGGCTAGGTGCCCACAGTTGCTTCCTGTACCCTTTCCTTCATGCCTCTCACACTCACACATCTTCCAAGCACACATGTTAGTTCCATGACAGTTGTGATGTCCTCCCCAGTATGAATGTTGGGTGGTGCCACCATCACCCTAATCTCTCTGCTGACTGAGGGTTCTTCCACCTTTATCTCTGCTCCTTTGTTCCAACTGCACCTCCCTTGACCTCAGCCTGACCAGTTCAGAGGATTACACTGTGTCCCTACTGCAACCTGCTCACTGCAAGACATGACACAGGGCAGATGGTAACGTGAAAACATCTCCACCTGAATATGTCTGGTAAGGGTAATTTCCCAATTCCTCCTGTGTGTGTCCAAATACACTTATGGTTTTCTCCACCAGAAAAGCACTATGAGCATGTTTTTCTTGCCATGTGAGACAGCTAAAGAGACTGAGGCTTAAAAGTGCAGCTGAGAGCAGGCACCCACAAGGAACCAATACAGAGAGGAGCCTTATGTATTGCTATCATGCAGTTCTAAGTTCTGATAAAGGCAATGTTGATGTTGCCCTAGCAATCCTACCCAGCATGAACTGGGAGCCTGGGACAGGCACACTGCAAGATGCATCTTGGGTGTCAGTGGGCCCTAGAGATGGTTTCTCCCTGCAGAGTCCATGGGAGAGATCTGTGCACGGAGGTGGACCTGGAGTATGACTGGGAGGCCTCCCATGGGCAATCTCCATAGTTCAGTGTGTGGTTTTCAGTCCTGTTGGACAATAACAGTACATTGGGACATCCAGATCTGGACCAAGTTTACCATGTCTCCAAGACTCCAACAGATCAGAGCACTCATTGAAAGTAAGAGACTCCTAGGGGATAAACTAAAGCCACAGCAATGACTGCACACTTCCATCAAAGAGCATAGTCGTGTGCAGGTGTAGAAAAATAATCTTGGAGAGGATGCTTTGGTCCCATAAAGACACTTCTGCCAGGCTCATTCCTGTGTGGAAGGCATTTGGTGCAGTGGGGATGTGGAATACATATGCCAATCCATTGTGCAACACTAAGACTTTGCTTTTAACCTTAGAAGAGATTTGTATCTTGGCTATCTTAAGAGGTGAGTATTGTTAAAATTTTGACAGTATTTATTTTATTTTTTTCTTCCAGTAAGGGAGAGTTACATAGTTACATTATGTTGATATATGAACTATGAACTTGATCTGATTAACTTCTTTTCAAATTTCAATGAGTTTTAGGAATATATTTTTGGATATGACATGCATCTGAGTGAATTTTCATTGTTAATCTTGAAGGCAAACAAGTAAGTGAAATCAGCACTTCAAGATACGGGGGTGTCATGAAAGCGTGCCCTTCAGTAACACATGTGGTCTCTGGTTCCTTCCACTGAGTACTATTTCCCAGTTCTGATTTACAAACACAATGAATTGAGTAGGTTTAGGCCTCCAGGACCTGCCCCATGCTGTCTCTGTCTTGGTGCCTCCTATCATAGACTGAAAACTTGGAGCACCTCACCCTGTGCTCCTTGTAGTTGTGCTTGTTGAAGCAGCAACGTGAGAAGCCAGTGTAGGAACTGCCTTGGGCTACTGGAATTAACCATGAAAAACAAAGGAAAACAGAGAGTGGAGACCTAGCAACTCATAGAAGGAACTCAGTGTAAACAGGAACACATGAGGAAGGCCTGAAGGAAATTGAATCCTAGAGCTTGTCCCTGAATGTGAGTTGGGGTATGGAGGCTGAGGGCTGACCAGGGAGCACATGACAGCATCAATTAGCGGAAAGGTTTGCAGCTCTGCCTCTATGTTAGTGCATGGGCTTAGACAGTGCCTCACAGCAGGAATGCCAGTGACCTACAGATAACACCACACAACAGGAAAAGAGAGATCAATGTTAGGGTTATAGCAGTTGTGCTCTTAGCCATCGGAAACAGCCCTAGTGAATGAGAACTGCCTTTATTTTGTTTAATTTTTTTTTATTTTTTGGTGGACCTGGGGATTGAACTCAGGCCCTTGTGCTTGCCAGGGAAGAGTTTATTCCACTGAGCCATCTCCCCGGCTCCTAGAACTGCCTTTAAATTGGTCACTATTTTAGTTAATGTAAGCTATGTGCCAGAAGTGGCAAGTTCAATATGAATCATGTAGAGCAAATGTCAATATCCTTTAAGCAAATAAGCTTCTTCAGTGCACCTCCATCCATGGGCAAATGTGTGAAACCATGTACATAAGCCAAATGGCAAAAGATACATTTGTGTGTATATGCAGGGTAGTTTCAGTCATTGTCCTGCTGATTACTGCTGGTGCTTTGAAAGGAGTTGTTAATGCTTCAAACATTTGATTTTTCTTTGTTGTTTTTCCTTTTCAATTTCTTTTATTTAGTATTTGCTTTCTTTTATTCTGTTTTAACCAATTTTTCACATTTATGTTTGGTAACCTCAACAACTCATTTGAAGATAACTTCATCCAATATAGTAAATATGATTGAATGCCCATGTCTTCCTTTAGTGAAATTTCATATCATTGCTAGTGCTTATCTTCACTATTTTCTCTTCTTTACAAAATAAAAAAGGAAATTAACACAAATGACCCTATACTCTGTGATGCTGTACACTCCAAGGACAGTTTACACACTTTCAGTTTCTAATGACCCAAACACCACACAGACATTTGATAGAAACTTGAAAGAGCACAATGCCTCCAAGTGAGCTCTGGAAGGTGCAAATACGACCCAGAATATAAAAAGTTCTTCCCCCCAAAAGAAGCAGGACTCACTGAAGTTCTCTCCTGCTGCTAAGCCTCATCCTGCTGAACATTTAACTTGGGAAAAGAAAGAGAAGTGAGCTCTGCCTCTGGATGGTGAGGAGACCTTACAGGGCCTGGGGCTGTCCTTGAGGAGGACCTCAAGCCCCTGGGACTTTGAAGGCAGCCTTGCACCAGAGGTCAGCACTAGAGACCCAAATCAGAGCTATCAGCTTCAACACTTCCACTTTATTGCACAACTGTCTGTACCAGGCACTCGTGGAAATATAGGGACCCTGACTGTGGTGGGCTGGACCAGAGTCCAGGCTCTGCTGGGAACCTAGCTGGGGACCTCAGAGAGAATAGAGGACACCTGTAGAATCCTGGCCCAGTTCTTCAGCAAGACCCTGGGCACATCGATGCATGTGACATCCACTGACCCCCTGATCAGTGCCATGAGATCTTCCACATGGCTTTGTTCTGAGTTCTTCACTATAGGTGAGGGGCACAGGAAGACCTGTGTGCAACCAGGACATCAAGATGATGGGCTGAGGTGGCTTTCAGGAGACCCCAAACAACCAGTCCAAGTTATTCTCCCTCTGTAGCTTTGCAACCTTAGGAAGGTTTTTTTCCAGGGATACCTCATTAAATCCAGGGGACCTTTGGAACTACATGCTTGGTCAGAGTGGAACAGACTCAGATCCATTTTGCATTGGCTCCCAGCATTGTGAGGAAAGTGGGCGTTGACCCCTGTGGGGAGGACAGTACTGCAATCATCCCATTATACTCATTCAGACAGCCTTGGAGAGCCCTGGAATGTTGCTGGTTGGGACCTGGAGACTTGTGCTTATGGGCTCAGAGATAGTTGGGGTCTTTTCTGAGTTCCAGGGTTCAAGTAAGGGGACCATGTATGATCATGTAAAGGGCTGTGTGTGAGGTGTGGGGAAGCTTCAGCCAGGGAAAGGGTCCAGAAAACATCCCATGTGTTTTCCAGTTGTCAGTCCTGTACTCTTGGAAATAATTCTCAGGTCCAGCTCTCTTTGACTCAGAGACCCCCAGTTGCAATGTGTGGCAATCTTTCTGAGGCCCAAACTTCAGAAGAGATGGTAGAATGGAGAGGACTTGGGTGAGACAGTAGAAAGGAAGCCTTAGTTTGGACTGATGAAGCCTTGCCAGAGAGAAAGTGTATCCCAGAATATTTTCAAAAAGGCCCCTTGCATGCTCAGCAATGCAAAGATGCACAAATCTCAGAACAACACCCACTTTCACCCACACTTTGACCTGAGGGGGCATTGCAGCTCTGTCCTGAGGCCTTTGCTTTGGTAGAACTAGGAGTAGTGAGTTCAGGTTGAGGTACTGTGAGGACCAAGCAACCCTGTCCCCTGGTGGAGGAAGCACAGGTGACACGGATCTGGCTGTCACCCCAGCTGCACCACACTGGGGAGACTTGCGAGGTTGAACCTCTCCACCTTGTCAGCACAAAGGTCTGAGTGGCAAAGACTTTTCTTCAGGTCTGTGTCCTGTGGCAAGTGGAGTCAGGATCTAGGCTGTTAGCTCAAGAGTGAGTGGCTGTCCCGGGGGAACTGAAGAAGCTGCACCCTGAAGGGACAACAGAATAATCTAGATCTACACAGTTACCTGCTCTTCTCTAGGGCCTGTTTCTCAGGTGAGTGGTCCCTTGATATAGGAGACCACCCTGGGCTGTTAGAACCTAGTTCTGAAGTTCTGCTTCAGGTGGCAGTGGAGACACCCTGGACTCAGATGTCAGGTGCAGGTCCTGGGTGGGTGTGGTAGGAAGCCCCAGAACAGGAACAGGTTCTCTAAGTAACAGGGCAGCTCTGCCTCTTCTCCCAGCCCTGCACCACACAGGGCAGAGGACATCCCTCCACCAAGTCCTCCCCAGGAGACCTGAGTGTCACAGCCTGGCTGTGAGGACCACACTGCTATTGCAGGGAGCAAGAGCACTTGGCTCTCTTAGTGGTGATGGCAGATGCTGTGGGGAAAGGAAGGGACTCCAAAGAGAGAGGGCCCCCCAACAACTTAGAAATGGCTCTGAGGCAGGCCCCATGATTTATGGCAGAGAAGTCTCAGCTTAGCACCAACAGTTGCCTCATGAACTCTCAGAATCAGACCCTTATTGGATCATTATTCCCCAGTATCTTGCAAAGAGAAGCTACCAGATATGTTATGTAGAGTGGACATAATGAGCCCAGAGTGAGGAAACCTCTGCCTGGTTCCTGGAGCAAACCCTCCTTTGTGCTGTCCTCACCTCTACACCAACAGCTGCCTTGCCAACCACTCCATCCCCACATGGAAATTTCTTCTGCTCAGAGGTTCCTGTGGATCAGAGCCTTGGGCTAAGGGGAGCCAAATGAGATTGTCATGAGACAGGTTTCCAGGACAGGGACCATCTCCACCTCTGGCTGGACACTTGGAGGTCATAGTCTTGGGGTGACTGGTAACTCTGAGGTCAACTAGGCTCTGCCAATAATGAATATGAGGATAGAGAGGGAGGAAGGAAGGAATCAAGCCCATATATATAGCAGAGTCCCCTGGAGGCCATCGAGGGCAAGGACATCAACCTAAGGCAGCATTTCTGGGTGTCCACTAACTTCCATGGGTGAGGGCTAAGAATAGTGAGAGCTTTGGTCCCAGAGGAGGGGTCTGAGTCCCTACAATTAGAAGTCCACAGAGAAGCCTGGCCCTGATGGCATACTAGGGCCACCACATGCACGGTGAGCAGGCAGGAGATTTCAGAGCTCTGAAGCCTGGTGTGAGGGAGCTCAGAAGACTCAAAAGGAGCTTGGCATCTCCAGATTGAAGGTCCCAGGCAGGCTCCTGTGTCAAGGGATGAAATGAGGCAGGACACATGGGGCCCACACAGATGGGAGCAGGTCTGCCTGGGGTTTCAGACTGAATTGTGTCCTGTGTTCTTTCACTGTAACTAGTGATAGCACGACTCCTTTCCTCAGAAGGGCTCAGCACCTTGAGTGCTGAAGGGGGGACATCAAGGGATGACAGCGGAAGAGACCTTGTCCTCTATAACTTCCCCTGGGCACACTGATAGTGTGTTATACACTGGGGAATGCAAGCCCCTGCATGACCAGAAGAGTCCAATTTCTTCCATCCATCTAGGAGGAAATAGTCACCTGTTTGCCCTCCAGGAATGGATGATGTCGCTCTTTATGGGTGACAATCTCTAAATGTGGACCATGGTACCTGGATGTCCACAAAATGAGCATCTTAGTTCATGTGAGAAAGTCTTTAGGGATCCTCGGGAGACTGATGAAATGGCAAAGATGGCTTGTGGAGCACGAAAACTGAGGGTACCCAGCTAAATACCTGATAGTCACCAGTGAGCAGAGCTGTGTGTGCTTAGGTGGCTTGAATCTGCCTCTTGGCAGGAGGGTGCTGCTGACACAGGCTGGCATCTGGAGCAGAAGACATGTCAGCCTTGGTGATATATGGGCTACCATCCCATGGGGAATGTGCCCCAGCACATGCACGAGGTCACCAAGAGGCAGGCAGGAAGCATCTGAGGAAATTCACTGTGCCTGACATCAGAAGCCAGCCTGTGCTCCCTGGTGCAGTACTAAGATGGGGCTGCATCTTTTTCCTTAAGGGATTCTCTGATGCTGGCCAATAGAAAGCTAAGCTAGCTAAGGAGCCAGAGGACCAGGGTTTCTGAGAGAATCCTGTTATCATTCTCCTTCAGATTCTGAAAGATGATAATTTGATAAAATTTAAAGAATTTGGTGATAAAAGTAAGTGAAACACAAGGGAAAGGGAACATGAATAGCAATTTAGTCAGTACTGAAATGACAGTGACAGTTGCCACTCTTATTTCTCGGGATCGTAAATCTTTTTATTTAATAATTTTATTGGTACCTTTTAGACATACATAATGATCACACTCATCATAAGTATTTGTACTTAATTGTCCTTTTATTTCCCATTACTCTACCCTATCTTCAACCACACTTTCCCCCATTTACCAAAGTTCTTTTTCACTATCTTCCCCATCCTTTCTCTTTTTTTCCTTCCTTCCTTTTGCCTTCCAACCACATAGTACCCCTTCCCTTTTCGTGTTGTCTTTTGACTTGATGACACCTGGTATATATTTTAGTCCTTTTATACCCTTTGGTTTTCATGCACCAAATAGAACATGTGATATTTACACAAGTGTGTTCAATTTATTTCACTTAAGTGTGTGATCTGAAGATCTATCCACCTATTGAGAAATCTCTCAAGCTTGTCCTTCATTTTGCCTGAGTAGTAACATATTTTATGAAAACCCTACATCTCTGTATCCACTCACGATACAGTTGGTGGGCATTTCTACAGTTTTCCCGTTGTGGCCATTATAAACTGAAATGCAATAAACATGTGTTTGCCTTTTTGAAGATGCCAAGAAATGGAAGACCTCTCCAAATGGTATGTCCTATTTAGCTCTTTAGGAGACTCCTCATTCATTTCCACAGTACTTACCACACTCTACACTCCCACAAAGAGTGAGTAGCGGATTGGTGCTGGGAAATCAAGGGCTTTCATCATTCCAAAGGATAATCTTTACCAATACTTAGCACTATGCACTAAAGTGTACTGACCGTAGATGAAAATTTAAGTATTAAAAAATACGGCTCTTTAAGTATTAAAAATACTACTCTTGAGACAGAGAAAACCAGCAGAACTCCTGAAGATAAAAGTATAAGGAAAGACTTAAAGAACAAACCCTGACCACATGAGAAATATTTCCAAGAGTCAACAACAGTGATCTCAATTTAATAAAATCTATTTTCACAGCAATAGGTATTCTCAACAGAATGTAAAGACAACCCCCAGAGTGAGAAACCCTAAATAGAAATGAAAAAATGTTCAGAGCCCTGGTCATTGGAGAGATTTGCAAATTAAAACAATGTTGAGATGATGTTGCACTCCAGAAAGCATGGGAATTATCGAGATATCAACCAATAAAAATGCTGTAAAAACAGCAACACCTGAACTCAATGTTACAGTTTACTTTGTGAATAGCAATGTGTTAACCAGTTCATTACCAGCCAAATAATTCTGGATACAAGAGGAGCAAAGTTGTTGCAAATTGTTCTACAGTAAGTAAACATTTTTTTTTGCAAAACTCGGCCTTCTTTTTTTTACCTATTTTGAAAAACAGCAGTACTGTCATACATTAATGAAGTATAAATTTTTTTTTGGTGGAACCAGGGATTGAACTCAAGCCCTTGCTCTTGCCAGGCAAGTGCTTATTCCACTGAGCCATCTCCCTGGCCCAATGAGCTATAAATTCAAGGGTATTCCTTTTCCTTTTTATCTGACCCTTTTGAATAAAGTGTTAAATGCATTCATTCTTGTGAGCATGTGTGTTAATTTCACTCAGGTAAATACCTAAATAAGTGCCCGGCGAACACCCTGCCAAAATGGATTCCTAATTAGAGGTATCACTGTGGCTTTCTTGCCACCATAGTTTGAGGGCTTCAGGAGCTCAACACACTCAGCAGCACTTGCTCTCTCTGTGTTACTTCTTGTATTTATTGTTGAATGCTGGCCATTGTACTAGATGTCTCAGGATATCTCATCATGTGTTCTTTCCTCATTTTAGTGCTGGGCTTTGATTTGGATGTGCTATGCATGTGCTGCAGCACGGATCTGCACCCCAGAACTTACGTGTCATTTAAAAGTTCCATGCCTTTGACAGCAAGTACTGCCATGTGCCTCTCTACCTGCCTGTGTGGCTCACCCTGCATGCCTTCTTTACCTTTTTGTTCATTGTGCATCTTGGAGAAATATCTGTTCACATACTCAAGCCATTTGACATGTTGGTCAGTTTTGACAGCTCTTTATACCCTCTGGAGAGAAGTCCAATATGGAATTACTAAGTCATTTCTCCAAGACCATGGCTTGCATCGCCTTTATTTTAACAGTGCTCCTGGAAGGAATGTTTATAACTGTGTGAAACCCAATTCATTCGAACTAGCTTTGGCAATCCGTGCATTTAATGGTGAATGTAGAAAAATTCACCTATCTTGAGGTCACAAAACTTTTTGCCTGTGCTTTAACTTCTGCACGTAGACCTTTGACTCACTTTGAGTTAGCTTGTACCTATGACTTGAGATATCCTGGAACATTCCTTCCACTAATTCTTTTGTGATCATGTTCAAAATCATTAGTTTCATCTGGTCCAGGTTTCAGTAAATAAACATGTCTCAATAGGAACCCTGGTCTTGTTTTCATCCAAGTGGGCTCATGTATCTCAGCAGGCATGTTCCTCAGGCTTGGTCTTTATCAGTGTATGAGAGAGGAGGCAGGTAGTCATGGTCGTCATGTGCCAGAAGAATGTGGGAGGAGTGTGTGTGGGGAAACAAGATGAACTTCCAAACTTTTCCATAGTGGCGGTACTGATAAAAAATGAAGATTAATGAATTCACAAAGCATGATGAGGTTCAATGGGATTGTTCAACAAAACTTCAGTGGAGATAGGTTTTCTGAAATGGCTCCACACTGAACAAGAATCGGTAAAATTATGTACAGATATTCAGAAAATACATGACAAGTTTCAATCAATTATGTAGGTGTTATAAAACTGATAATTGAGTTTCTATGTTTCATGGGCTACAAGATTATTACTAGTGCATTATTACATTCAATTGTGGAAGTGAACATTAAAATTGAACAGTACCATTTAAAATAGGATTTGAAGATAGCTCATGGACTAAGTGACTGTTTTGGCAAACCCAGGGAACAGTGTTATCTCTCTGGTTCAGTGTGCCCCTCTGGTCCTGCCCCTGGAGCATGCTGAGCCTGGATGGAGACAGAGCATGGTGGCGCCTGCTTGTAATTGCAGCACTGAAAAGGACAAAAACAGGATGACCACGATAAGTCCAAGCTGTGTAGTAAGACTCCGTAGAAAATACATAAAATTAGGATTAGATACTCTGAATTCACATGGATATTCCTGACAAAATACGAAATAGTTCTATACATGGAGAAATATAATACTTTGAGAAAAGTGATAATAAAGTTCTAAATCAATGCAGGTATCAGTCTTGATCAAAACCCACATGACTTAACATTCCTGCAATAATCAACTTTTTTCAAAATCTCTTATTAAATGTATTGATCTTTTTAAAAAATAATTTTATTGAGAAATAAATAGCAATGAGACAATTTCAAATCAGATTGGTAGGACAGTTCCAATAATTAACACATTGCATACTGTCTTCCTAGTGGTTATTTGTTGTACAAGATGCAGACATGATATCGTATTTGAAAACACTATTAGAACAAATCCCTCTATTCACTGCATACAGAGAATGTAGCTACATACCTATGCTAACCACTTTGAATACACAGATACAGAATGGTCATTCATCTGTATTCCTTTTTTTGTTTAGTTCCAGCATTTAAATATCATAGGTCTGTGGACTCAGCATAATATTCCAAATGTCCAGTAGTCCATAATGGTATTGGGTCTTCCACTTGATTGGACATGTCAGAAGTTGTTGACCTGAATCCCCTAAAGCTCAACGTAACAACATGGCATGACTTCTTACACTTCGCTTTTATACTTTTCTGCTGGATGGTTAAGACCAAGGTAAAGCAAGACCTATGCAACAAGAGTTGTAGCTTTTGGATATGATAAGGTCAGTCAAATCCCCTCAGAATTTATCCTGAGATCCTGTACCTCAGATTGTAGATCCTTTGTCAGTGTCAGCCATGTGGATGAGTCATAGCCCTTGCTTGGCTAATTTGCTCTCTGTGAAAGCCTGAGAGAATGTTTTCTCTCCATGTGATTCTCCATAGGCACACTCTACATCATCGATCACTTTCCTCTTTGGCCCCATAATCTCCTTGATCAGAAAATTTGGGACACAACTGAGTTACATGATGTTACAGTACAAGTTCTCATATATCCTGAGTCTTAATTGACCTTGGAAGGCTAGGACCAAAACGTTTACATTCCCTGAGGCCCTCCTTTTTCTTTAATATTTGATCTGCATACTTAGGTTGTTAAACCTACAGAAGAGAAGCTTATTGTTATTACCATACAACTTAGGCTGTTGAGCTTAATTTCACTATCTGTCTAAGTATCAGTCATCTTAGGCATAACATGGAACAGGTATTTTTATCAAGTATTGATATGTTGAACTTTAAGTCCCCACAGAATATGACAAAAACAATTAAAAAATTAAAATATATTTTAAACATAATAATAAAGAATTATATATGTTTACACATAAGTTCAGATATAACCATATACAACATTGTAGCAGGACAGTCCTGCAACACTCCTTTTCCTGTCTCCTGCCTTCACTCACCACCCCCTTACTTTTTAAACAATCATCTACCTGAGAGACAGCACAGCACTAACTGGCGTGTAATGACAAGTAGCACATACACAGAAGACCAGAATGACAGGCACTCCAAACATAAACCTACTATTACAAATTGCCATCTTCAATGTGGAGACTACTTAGAAAATTAGGACTGGAAATCCCATTCAAACCAGCTATTCTCCTACTGGTAATTTTCCAGGAGAATCTGAAAACATCATATCATAGTGATATATGTGTGCCTATATTTATTGCAGCACAATTTGTGATAGCCAAATCTTGGAAACAACCAAGATGCCCAACACCTGAGGAATGGATGAAAAAGATGTAGTATTTTTATACAATGGAGTATTACTCAGCTACAAAGAACAATAAACTTGAAGCCTTTATATTTAAGTGGATGACACTTGAAGATATACTCATAAGTGAAATAAACCAGACCACATGTATAAATAATGTATAGTTTCCCCAGTATAAGAACTCAAAAGTTGAAATACTAATAGAAATGTATACAGTTAAAGGAATAGCAAGAACTTAAGGACTAGACAATGAAGAGAGAGCAAGGAGAAGAGCTAGAAAACATGATAGAGTCAATCCATACATTTATATGTACAAGGTGGGTAAGGCAATCATCATGAGAATCTTCAGAAGATTTTTCTAATCTGGTAGTTAATTGGAAGGATTCTCACCCTGACTAATTATATATACTGACACTGTGAACTAAGCAACTGCACTGTAAATGTATTCATCTTGAAATGGAAATTTAACATATAAAAATGCAAAGGATCTAGAACAGCTAAAGGTATAGTTACCCTGCTATGAGAATTATAAAAGAACAACAAAGAGACATTGAAATAAGCAAGAAATACATCCCTGTGACATAATGAATTTCATCAGTACATGCACATGTATCTCCACATCAATCGTCTAATCCACTAATAATGGTAAAGATGTTAACAAAGACTACAAGAGAGAAAGGAGATTCACTGAAATGAACAGTCCTGAATCCTGTGGTTACACATAGAAAAAGAATAAACCGGGATCCATACTGCATCTGTCTCTGTCGGTTTCCGTCTCTACCTTTACCTCTAATTCTATCTCTATTAACGGTAGTAATGATGATATCACCTGAATACATTACTTATCACTTGGACAAATCCTGGACACAAAATATGAAAGGAGATCACTTTTATTCTGGCTCACAGTTTTCTCCCAATAATCAAAGAGACAAGGGGAAGCACTGAAGCACCACAGAGCTGCTCCAAGTGACCCCACATACACATTTTCAAAAGCTCCTTCATTTGTACGGATGACTTTGGGGAGCTTTTACAGTAACAATTTATTTTACCATAAAGAAAAAGAAACATGAAAAGCAATATGTGGAAGAAATACCACATGCTTTTCTAATCTTAATCAGATTTGCAATCTGAGGGGTCAGCTATTGGGATGGAAAATCATATGGCATTACTTCATTTAAAACTGTGTTACATTAGTTTGCCTGGCTTACAAATATTAATTGGTAGGTTGAACATGACACTTAATAACAATGACACATTGCACAGTCACCAAAGACTGTCTACATTCTCCAACCATCCCCACACAATTCCACCCTCTGCTAAACTGACACAAAGGCTAGGCTACTGTGCTGAACTTGCTGAATTAACTCTGGAAATCAGTGGAAGAGAGTGTGTTAGTCAGGCCTACAAATCAAAAGTCAGTAACTAAATGCAAATGGCAAACTATGTAGAAACCCTGGGAGGGATGGCAGGCTCTTGACCTCGGACATGTGTTTGGATGGCACAGGGAAGTAGAGGGTCTTCGCGGTGGCCCATGTACGTGGCCCATGACAGCGTGAGCTAGAAGAAACTTCTAAAACTCATGTCTCTACAATGCTGCACAGTCTGAGACAACATCTCATTCCAGAGATTCCGATGGCCTACTTGTAACTTGAAGATACAAGGACACTGGAGGGAGTCTAGCTACAGAAACCCTACTAATAAACACGTGAAAACACCTCACATTAATAATTGAACCCTGGCTTTCAATAAAACTGCTGTATACTAGCAGGTAATGAATGCAAGAGAAATAAGAATTATAGCAGGCCTGTATGTTTATAATCACACTTATTCTATGATCAAAAAAGAGTCTCCTTCCTTCTGCCCCAGGAAATACTGGGAGTCAGAGTCTTCATGTGATGGAAACATTCTCAGGTTGAAGGATGATGCGAGTCTAGGCTATACCACAAACAAAAGTGAAGACCTTTAGAAAGGTCAGTGGTGACACAGAATACCATCATTCCCCATCAGCCTAGCCCCAGGCACAATGATGCATGTGATGGTCAATAACACTGGCCTGTTGAGGTCAGCGCCATGACCTTGTTGTGAATTCTCACTTCAACAGGGGAGTGTAGAGAAACCCATCTCTGCTAGTCATATAGGAAAGCAGAAGGGAGAACATGGAAGCCCCATCCCAGACAGACTCAGCAAACAATTCTGATGTTCTACTTTGTCATTCTCACTCTGAGAGGACTGCTCTTCAAGTGAGACAGAAATGCTTCTCAATGGAGCCTGAGAGTCAGGTTCTTAGTCTGACACATCAGATTAAGGCCCCTCTGTGACATAGCTCCAAGTTTTATATAGAACCAAGCCAATGATTCGCCCATAGCTTGGGTAGATTGGGGACTAGTTTGCCAGCCCTGCTTTAAGCCCAGAGAACTTGGTAAAATGGCAAATCCACTTCCTGCCTCATTGATCAGGGCAACAGGAGATGATATTGGGAGGTTCAATCTTCATGTGAGAGGAGTATTGTGGGTGGGGCCAGTTAGGATTCACTGTGATGGGCTGTGGGGGAAGTAGAGATATCCCCACCCTGAGACAGGGTCTTCTAACTCTCCAGATAATCCTCTCTTGTCAGCCCTGCACCACGCAGAGGCAGATTTGTTAGAATTATATTCAGCCTCAGGGAATTCAGGAAATGATGGCTTGTGCAGTGGGGAACAGAATCACGTCCACAGAGGACTAAGGTACAGGTTCTGACAGCAGCCAAGATGTTGATCCGAAGGGTGGAGGGAGTAGTCTGAAGAATTCCTTTCCTCTCTTTCTGTCAGCCCCAGATCACGTGCACATGGCCAAATGTAATATTCCCTCCCTGCCTCTGCTTTTGGTTAGAGCATCTGGAGGCCCTCTTCTGAGCTGTGCACTTCATATTAGCAAGCAGAGTGGGTCGGGTTGAGTGAAGGTCATATTGAGGAGTTATAGGAGGAGTGTGAAAGCCACACCTCAGAGAAAGTTACCTGGACACAATCAGATATACCATGTTCTCCCAACACTTCTGGGAACTATTCCCTGTTGTGGTCCTTTTTTGCCTCATCAGACCCAAACTGCATAGTCCCAGCTCTGTGCTGACATGCTGGCCTCCAGCTGGAGGGGTGTAGAGGACTTGGCTTCACTGAGATCAAAGTAAAGATTGAAGGGATACTTAACAAAGCTCATTCATGAGAGAGGGTTCTAGAAGCCTCTAGCAAAGTCTATGATGTCTGTCCTTAGCACAAGTTCCAAAAACATCAGGTGAGCAACTGTACTGTAGTCCATTGACCTGCGAGGATATCAAATCTCTGTTCTGAGGACTTAAAGTCAGTTGAGAGTTGTAGAGAGAGGTTGGGATTACTTAGCTCCTCATAAGTTGCTGTGGTGGTACTCCTGAATCTGCAACACAGGGAGATGACCTCAGAATGGTCTAGAAAATTATCCCTTGTAAGACAAGCTCCACAAAGTGCTCCATTCTCAGGAGAGCACTCCATTTGTCCTAAATTATTATTATTTTTAAATGTATTTACTACACAGTCTACAGGTTCTATAGGGTCTTGCTGAATAGATAAGATTAATACTGATTCTTCAGTTTTCATGCTCCAAAGCCCTGGGATTATAGGCATGTGCTAGCAAGGCCAGTCTCAATAACCATCTCAGCACATCCCAGGGGCAGGATCGGGAAGGCACATTAGGGATGGAACCTGTCTACTGCAATCTGTCTGCACAGGCACTTTAGTCTGCTGAGCTATCTGGCTGCCCTTCTCCTAACTTCTTAATGAGAGTCAGAGCCTTTTACTAAAGTCATTGCTTGAGGTGGCAGTCAAAAAAGTTCTATGTTGAAGTAGATCAAGAGAGCCCTGCACAGAGGAAATAGTGTCTCAGAGGTGTATCCCCTTCCCTCAGGGCACCAGTAGAGAAGAGTGGAACCTAGCTCTAAGGAGTGAGGCTCAGATGGAAGGAGCAGGGAGGAGCACAGCAAAGATACATCAAGGTGAGGTCCTGAGGGCAGAGTGAGGAAGCCAGGGACCAGGGAGAAATTCCCCATACAGCCTACATCGGCCTCAGTTACAGCCCAGATACACAGAAAGGTGTTCCGGTAGGGAATATAGTCTTGGCAGTGGGAACTGACATCCTGAAGCCCTTTTGTCTCAGGGCTCCTTGAGTGCAAAGACAGAACCTTGGTTTGAAAACTGTAGTGTAAGTCTAGGACTCAAAGAAGGTAGTGCTTAGTCAGGTCCACCTTGCACAGCGTGTGTGGCTCAAATCTCATAGTTCTCTCACCTCATATGAAATCACTTCCCTGTACACACAGTATAGATATGACCTATAGTACACAGCAAAGATATGATAGCATGGGCCCTTCAGCCATATGGGGAACCAGGTAACCTTGTTCTGAGGTGGTAACCTTGTTCTGAGGTCAGCATTGCAGGGAGCTTAACAGGACTCCAGATTGGTTGCGTTAAGTGGAAGGGATGAGATGACAGATGAAGCCTCTTGCCAGATTCTGAAAACAGCCCACATCTTCTGTGTTGTCAGGAGCATACTGTGCAATGCAGAATACTTAGGTGAGCAGCCCCTGTTGTTAGGGAATACCTAGAACTCAGAGCCTGGATGTGAGGCCCTTGCTTCAGTTGGGAGCAGCAGCGAGCCATTGGCTGAACTCTGTCAGATTGAGGGGCTGTGTGATAAGAGTGGAAACCTAATACATCCCTTCCTCTGCTATCATCCCTGTAATTGGGACACTCCTGCCAGGACACTCCACTGCCACTTCCCATGCTCATGTTCACCACTCTACCTGAGCATTTCCCCAATCATAGATAAATTGTTCAAAGAGGACACAGCCCCACTGACCGAAGACATGGGGTGCTAGCTTTGGGAGGGACCAATTCAGATCAGAGAGAATATTGTGGGCACTGTAGAAAATGCATTATTCCCTGTACGTCCTGTAAAGGTCTGTGGTAGGAAACAACTGAAGTCAGCCTCTGGCATCAGAGAGAGGCAAATGTCTTCTTCTGATGTCTCTCCTTTATGAAACAGGAGGAGAGAACCAGTTACTACAGCAGGTGAAGTCCTGAAAGGAGTAAGAGAATCCCACCCAAAAAGCCCATCTCTGAGAAATTCAGATCCATCTCTGTTCTTGTTACTGAACGCACAGGGCAGGCTTGGCGAATGAGCCATCTAACAGATTTGCTCTTGAGGAGAAAAGGCACCATCAGTGAAGAGGGATATGGGTGTGACCACCTGGAAGTAGTGTCAGGACCCAGAGGGAGGAAGGGGGGCACCCGCTGCTCCCCACTAGAACAGAGCATGGTGGCCTTCTCTGCCCCACATGGCAGGTGTGTACCTCTTGTTATGGATATCAGGTGTGTGATCATCCAACATCTCAAGTTGAGGCTAGAAGAAGGGCAACCCTCCTTGTTTGGGGTGAGGGGACTTGTCCTCTAGAACATAGAGCACCACTGAGAGGACTGCCCCTGTTTTGCAGTCTAGGGAAGCCCCATACAGGGTTATCATGCAGCGAATTCCTCCCCTATATAATTGTGTCTGTGGGACCCTAGGTCTATGAAGAAGAAGGAAAAGCACAGGGAAAAGGGGTCCCTGGTTCTGGCCTAGTCATGATGAGAAGTGAGGCAGGACACCTTCTCTCAGAACACCTGAGAGATGGAATTCAACTTGCTTAATCTTGCAATCTTAGAACTTTTCTGCAGGTCCACCTCCAATCACAGAAGGCAAATATGAGGTCATGTATGGGGAGATGATACCAAGGCTCATGTGGAAGACAGAGACATGAATTTGAGGGACAGTGCACCCTACATCAGAGGATTCCTCCGGCTAGATATCAGCCTTTGGAGGACGCAGTGCACCTTGGCCTTTACATCTTAGTTTCAGACAGCAGGGGACAGTGCTGCCCATAGTGTTGAATCGAGTCACCAGGTCTAAGAAAACAGAAATGGCTTTGTATGGAAGTCTTGGCTGCATCCCATTTGTACAATCGCTTTTGAATTATGGCCACTTTTATGATACCATTTCTGCCCTTCTGGGAAAAACATAATCCCATTTTCTCTTATCTCATTCAATGTCTATTGTCTGAGGACTGCAGATTTCATAGCAGAGGTCTTTCACTTCTTTAGCTACAATGGTTTCCACATAGTTCATTTCTCTCAGTGCCAGTGCCCAAGTTTTTGTTTCCCTTATGTCTTTAAGGAGTACATTAATTGTTTACAGGCATACCATTTATTGTTCCGTGTTGACTTTGTACAATTCTCAAGAAGAAATTTTTTAAATGTAGTTCTACCAGTCATTTGTTGGAGTCTTTGAGGTCTTCCATGCAGAGGATCGGATCATCTTTAATTCAAGATAATGTAGATCTTTCTGTCATATATATATATATATATATATATATATATATATATATATATGTGTGTGTGTGTGTGTGTGTGTGTGTGTGTGTGTTGATTTGTTTCTGTTAGTTAGATTTTCTTATAATGTGTTCCATAGAATTTTGATCAAGAGTGATGGGAGTGGACATCCTTTCTTTAATCCTGATTGTTTGGAAAAATATTTTCTTTTAGCCCATTTACTATGAACTTCATCATTGGTTTTTCATAGATTTCTTTCAGAAGGTTGAGATGAGATTCTTCTCTACCTGTTTTCTTCAGGTTTCTCATTGTGGCTCAATATGGGATGTTGTCAAATATATGCTCTGCAGCTATGCATGTAAACATATATGTTGTGTCCTGTGTTCTCGTCATGCTTTTCATGAAATTATTGACTTGTGCATACTAGAACATCCTTTCACCTGTGAAATGCAGCATAATTTTCAATTATATATGATTATGATGATGATTAGTTGCCAGAATCTTAAAAAAGGTTATGCATGGACATGAATGAAGGTGATGAAGCTGTGGATTTCTTATTTCCTTGGGTTTATTCTGCTTTTCAGATCAGGATGATGCTTGCTTCCAACTACGAGTTTAGGAATCCCGGTTTCTGTTCAATTTATTTAGGATTTTGTGGAGTATAGCCATTACACCTTCTCAAAATTTCTTGTAGCATTCAAGTATGAATGCACCAGGACATCAGGTTCTTCGGTTGGGCCTTTTTAGTACATAAATTTCTCACTTTTTTGACTGATACAGACTTACTGATACGTTCTTGTTTTGTGCTTTGTATGTATCTAGGCACATGGGCAATTTCAATGAGTTTGTTCTGGATCACTTTTATGATGTTCTGAAAGTATGTAATAATTATTTTCAGGATTTTAGCGAGCCCACTTTGATTTCAGCATTTCTTATTCTAAGTAATTGGATTTGAGGTTTTTTAGGTAAAATTGGCAGTGAGTTTCTCAACTCTGTTCCATCTGTCAAAGATTCAACTCTTCATTTTCTTTCCTCTCTGTAGTGTTCACATTCATCAATGCACTCAAAATAATGAATACCTCGATTTTCAATTACAGAGCAACTCAGCCTTTGCCTTGCCTCTGGCTTCCATGTAAACCTTTCATCCTGAGTGTGTTTCTCTCTGATATGCTACCTGTCTGTGGATATTTGCTGAGAATGTCCGTAGCCCAGTCACTGTGGGAGTGTTGTACTTTGCACCCTGAACTGAAGTTGTCCTGTGGCTGTTCTGTAGGTCAGATTCAGATATGCCAGAGTTGCTTGGCATGGAACCCAAGACAAAGCGCTCTAGAAGCTTGTGCCAGGCACATGCATAGGAGTCAGTCTGCTGCCGTTTTCTGTGAGATCATTCTGGGAACAGAACCCCAAAGTGTCCCTGAGATCATGGTAACTGGCAGTGTACTAAACGACCACGACACTTTATCCCTGTACCTGCAAAGGTCCTCATGATTCACTTGGAATCTAAAACTTCAATCTTTCTCCTGAGAAGAGTAAAAGCTGGAAAACTCTGATTTGATATTCCACTATTCAGAAATTGTAGTATTTGTACAATTTCTCAGCCGTATTTTTGATTGTACTAGTTTGCAGTAGATAGTGAGCATCATAAAGGTGTATCAAACGTGCATAGTGCATCTTACTTGTTTTCTCATTCATTCACTTCACCATTTAAAAAAATCACATTTTCTTCTTTTCCCCTCAATTGTTTTTTTGCCCTATAAAACCTTTTTCCTTCCTTCCCTGTTCCTGGCACTTCCTGTTCTCATTGCTATTCAGCAGGTTATGCCTCCATCCAAATATTTCTCTTCAACTTAGCTTCGTGTTTATAGCTGAGAGTTTCAACACAAGAAAAACAGTTTAGTTCAACTTGTTTGACAGATTCCTTTCACATCAGATATGGACTTAAGTTTCATCAATGACAATAAGATATCTTCTGTTTATTTTTTGCAAAATATTGCTTCATTGGATGTAAACACCATAATTGATGTATCCTTTCATATGTTCATGTGCATATGGGTTTTTACAACAGAAATTCACAGCAGATAAATCATGGAAACATTTTCTGTAGATTTGATTTGTTCAGCTAGTGCCTTCTATATTTGTAGGCATCTACTTTTGCCACAGGTGATTGGTCACCCACAGTTGGAATTTTTCAATGTGTTCATACCAAACCTTGGAGAAGATGTATTGTTATGTCTGAGCCCTCTGGTCTTCTGCAGTACTGAAGAATTGGACGGAGCCCATAACTGTAAAATCTGACCCCACAAAGCCTGGCTTCCCTTGTTTTCAGGGTAGAGGTTCCTTGTGTGAGGTTGCATAGGAACTGTTCACATGTGTCCCAGTGTTGTGAGCTGAAAGAAGTCAAGGAGTTCAGTACCTTGGTCCAAGAAGAGACCAGAAGTCAGCAGAGGGATCTATATATGGTCAGTAATGGGAGGACCCCAGGAGCTGACAAACCAATGTATGGGCTTTCCTGAGGAAAGTGAGTGCCTGCAGCCAAGAACCAGCAGACTCACAAGCTTCCTGCTCATCAGGTCAGCTCTGCAAAGTTCTGATGAACTAGAGTACATCTATCTTGGCCTAGGAAAACAGTTTTCAGGTTATGAAGATAGTGGTCACACAGTGAGGAAACCATTTGACTCAGGGGTGGGGATGGAGGGAAGGCAGACTCCAACATGAGGAATTTGGAGAAATTACAGAAACACACAAGGGATCGCTTATTTATGTTCTCATTGTTAGGATACAATATTTTCCAGCTGAAGTTTCTCGGAAGAGCACCTGATGTTTGGTTACAATTTATAGTTTCCAGTGCATATTCATTCACTCAGCTCTGAGGTAGAACAGCAGAGGGAAGGCATATTAGGAGGAAACCTGCTGCCACATGTCCTCCAGGAAGCAGTGTGAAGGGGGAGCATGGGTGAAAATTGAAATCTTCATGTCACATGCAGAAACCCATGTGTTCCTAAAAGCCCCACCTATATAGCCTGTCAGTTCTTAACCACTTCGATGAGAGCACCATCTAACCAAGCTGGCTGTGATCACTGCCAATGAGGGAGAAAATCCAGAATAATTCTATAAGTGTCCTGAATCACAGGAGTGAAGGGCACTGGCCCTGCTGTTGGAACAGAATTCCTCATGATGGGCTGACATTATGGGTGGCTGCTCACTTCACATATCCTGGTGCTTACAGTGAGACAAAAGAGTAGATCTGAATTGGTATCTCAAGGTTAGCACGGAGAACTCTATGTGGTTAGGAAAGACAAAAGTCACAGAGCCTGTGCCAGGAGTGAAGAGAACAACCCCAAAGGAGGGATTATGTTACTGTTGACTGAAAGTGAACAGGCAGATGGGTTTATGACATTATACCCCTGCTTGTTGTCATGCCAGGTAGCTTACCATGGGTATCAGGCTCAGGCTTATTTTGTAGTTGTGCTCATTGGTCTCAATGAGGTGAAGGCCTTAGTACAAGAGAGCTGAAAGGGACCTCAGACTTAGGATCCCAGCATCTCTCAATGATCTAACTGAGACAGAGGGGATGCACTCACCTGAATAGGAAGCATGCTGTCCTCAACTGATCACTTTTTTCAAATGAAGACAGATCCAGCAAACATGGGTCACATCAGTCCCCCCACATTTACCTTGAGTGTGATACTCCAATATTGCTGTGTTTTATACAAGGTATTATCAAGTTATTGCGAAGATCACCCTAGTCATAACCATTCTTCAAGGTAAAGATGGAACTTTACCATTCCTCGGGCACATGGACACCATGGGATTTTGAGAATTTCACCTGTTATCCTAAAGGAACTGATGACATAGATGGTGTCCATGCAGCACATTAATTCACTATCCAGAAGAGAGACAATTCTGCTCTGAGACTTTTCTCAGGTTAGTGGAAGCCTGGGAAATAGGCCCCACTGAAGGATATCTGAGTGGCCGAGTAGAGGAGAAATACAATGTAGTCAAAACCGTGGGACCATGCAAACTACTGCCCAGCCCTCCTGGAAGAATTGGGTTTATGGATGCATGCTTGCACTCCACAGGCAGTGCTCCTCATTGCCTACTACAGCCACTGCAGGAGCCAGCGGTGAAGTTATTGTTCTGGATCAGTGTGCTCATCGCACTCAGCAGAGGAAACCCAGTGCCTGGATTGGAGGTGAGTTGCAGGCCTTGCAGTGAACTGAGGGTTAACCCTACCCCGGAAAGGACATTTCATAATGTTCAGGCTTCCTATGCCACACTGTATTTCCTAGAGTCCTGTCCTATGAGTTCTACTTCAACCCAAAAACAGCTTAATTTTGTGTCCCGGGATCATGGAGAAGGATCATGTGAAACCTAGAGCATCCCACTGAGAGAAGACCAGAAGTGGGCTTTGTGGGAGGCAACAAGTGTGTGATTCTGAGCTGAGGACACTGAAATCCCCCCATCTCTCCTCAAGGCATCTGACTCCTCACTAACCAGGTCTTGTCTCCACAGAATAACATCATGACTCTTCATCAGGGAAGCCAAGACAGAATGCTTGAGGGAGCCCATCCTGAACATAGCAGACCTTGAGGCCTCAGTCTTGTGAAGGGTCTCATGCATGAGGAGGAAGCAACAGCCACTGTTACCTCCGCATCTTCTTCCTCCCATGATTTATGGTGTGACACAGCAAGAGAAGAGCCTGGGCCTGTGAAACCAAGTTGTCCTCAGAATCTGCATGGTGTCTCCTCTCCTCCCACTTCCATGGCTTCCAGTGAAAACATTCAGTCCCACGCGGGCTCCAGCATTCATGAAGAGGAGGGTGCAAGTACATCCCAGGACAATGATGCCACTCACAGTAGGATGCATGGAATTAAAATTGATAACATGCATGTGATTGTCCAGTTTCTGCTCAGGAAGTATCAAAAGAATAATCAGTTCTCCAGGGAAGAAGTGGTGCATGCGGTCCACAATAGTACCCATGATAATTTCCCTGTGATCTTTAGGGAAATCTGTCAGTGCATGCATCTGGATTTTGGCATTGTCATAAAGGAAGTGGATTCCACTGCCCACACATATGAGATTGTCTCTGCTTTGGGCCTCATTTACAGTAGGATACTGGATGACACTGACCAGATTATTCATAAATCTGACCTCTTGATACTCATCCTGAGTTTGATCTTCCTAAGGAGCAACCGAGTTTGTGAAGAGTACCTTAGGGTAATTCTGAGCCATATTAAGATATTATCTGAGAGTGCTCACATTGCTGTTGGGGACATGTGGAAATTCATCAGAGAGGATTTGGTTCAGGCAGGGTACCTGGGGTACCAGCAGTTTCCTCACAGTGATCCTGCTCAGTATGAGTTGCTGTGGGGTCCGAGGGCTCATTGTAAAACCACCAAGATGAAAGTACTAGAGCATGCCGTCATGCTTGATGAGAAATATCACAGGGCTTGTGCATCCCAACCTCAGCAGCCCTAGAGTAAGGAAAAAGACAAGCTCAGGGCCTCTGCTGGGCCAGATGAGTGACAGCTACAGAGAGTGTTGCACAGCAAGTCTCAATCTTAGTTCCAGACTACATGACATGGGGCCCAATTTCAGTCTGTGTTTCTACAGAATAGGCAATTTTTGAAACAGTGAAGGGGCAGGGGAGGCAACAAGGTTCTGTGC
>NW_004524757.1:4377132-4378779 GCF_000260255.1 Octodon degus
GGCCCCTGCGCTTGCCAAATGTGCTTATTCTACTGAGCCATCTCCTCAGCCCCCACTTGTTTGATTTTCATTTCTTTTTCTTCCTCATGTTATTCAATTAAATTTATATGAGCAGATGAATTTGTGAGCATTCTTCAATTATAATGAAACCTGCAGTAATGAATCCCATCAACTCATGGACCCACAAAACCCCAACCCTTTTTCTTAATAGTGGATGAATTTACTGTGTAAAAAGACTGGTCAACATAAATTGGGGACTAGGGATTAGGAATAGCTTCCAAGAGACAGGAGGGGCTCCAAGTGTCTTGCACAGGAGCCCACCTCTCAGAGGAGTTTTCATGGAGCAGAAACAAGAGGTAAGAATGACATGTATAAACATTATTGTAAACCAATCAGATTGAAAGGATAGTCACTTAGGTAATATTGATCAAATGGTAGAAAAGGTCCATGAGTGACATCATGACACTTGATCAGTGATATTTATCCTACTCTTCATTAGTCTAAGCAGACTTAGTAGTAGCATCAATCTTAGTCCCAGTTGTTTTAGTATTAGCAGGTTAGAGAGGACGGTACATCCCTAAGGAGGTAATGGGAAATCTCAAATGCTGATGGAAAGAATCCCAAGCCTGTTCATCTCTTAGGGAAGTAAGAGAAACTTCCCACTGTGACTTTGGACTTCAGATGCACCACTTGGTACATTCCTCATGCATTCTCATCATCTCTTCCAGGCCCCAGCTATATCTAGCTCCCTACTGTGCTTATCACAAACTTTGCAGTCTATAATGTTTCCCCCTCTGAGGAGGTACCATCACCTGGAGTTAGGATAGAAGTGGTGCACTTTCAATCCACCTGCTTCATACTGAGCGATATCAGTTTAAGGGAAAGCACAGTCAGAGGCCTTCTACAGAGATCTAATCTAAAGGGCCTCAGATAGACTTCTTGTTGTGGTTTAGCAGCTGCAATCTGTTCATAAGTTTGATCCAATGGATTCAGGAAAAGATGGCTAGCACACAACCCATTCATTTCATCTGCATGATTACTGTCATTCTAATATCCTCTAGGCCACAATAAACAAATTTTCCAAGATATTTTAACAAATATGATCAAACCACAAGCAGTAGAATGGAAAGGTAAGTTTTGGAAAGAGTCAAATCCAGAAACTGTTCTGGAGTGACTGGAACAGTGATGGTACCGAGTTTGCTCTTAGAGTCCTCTCCTGATAAAGGTCCCTCTAGTATAGCCATGAGAAGATGGAGAGAAGGAAATCGGAGACCCTTGTCATGGTTTTACTGCTTGCACTGTAGCCTTTTCAGGATTAATGAAGCATAGTGCCAGCTATTGGTATATCTGAAAACTTTCCAAAAGACATCAGTGATTGGAGCCCTTTTTGTATCCAGCTATTTGTACTATAGCACTGTGTTTGTCCATCATTTGGTTATAATTTCCTGATGGATATTTTAGAGCAAGTTCTATGGAAATGCATATTCATCAATATTAACCTCTTCCTGTCTTTCAAGGTGAATTAAGTCCCCTCAGACATTACCTTGCAACCATGTACAGAGCCTCCTCTTGTCTGGAAGTGGCAGCGATCTTGATAGAACAATCTTGTTCAATCATATTGTTTTGTGTGAAAGCACGGGACACCGT
>NW_004524757.1:4379140-4380156 GCF_000260255.1 Octodon degus
CGAGTCACATTAGTATTTCAAATTTGAGAGCTAGCCTATTATAATCTCATCTCTATAGCAAATATTTCAAAATAGAAACTATACTCAGAGGTCTGCTATAAATACACAGAGAAAAACTGATCTCGGGTGGGTGACCCCCACAGGATACAGGGAACCTCCAAATGACATAGGGAAAAATGATCTCATGACCTTACCTGGATGAGTTTGTATTCCCTAAAACTGAACAAAGATTTTTAGAAGCAAATGGAGCTTATGAGCAGAATATATTTATTGAGGGAAAGAAAGCTCCTGTCTGAGAGAGGGACAGTACAGTGGCCCGAGGGGTTGTTCCGGTGAAGCTGTCTCTTCCCGGGACATTTATAGTGCAAATCCATGTGGGGCTAATGTGGAGAAAGGGGGAACTCACTTAGGTGGATATGGGGTATAAAAAATCTATAGTCAACCAATGGGATTACAAGCACCATTGCTCATTTCTCAAGTAAAATTGATTAAGCCCAGGACCAAATGGGGAAGAGAGTCATGTAGAAAGTGGGCATGAATGTAAAACAGGACCTAATCTGGTAACCATCAGAAACTCATTCTTTCTGGCTTTCTCAGGGTAATGATGAATCGTGGATGGTAATCTTTAGGGAGGTGAGTATTTGTTTGCTCTTTGGTTTTTAGGTCTGGCTCACAGCAGGAACATCTGTCCCTCCCACAGTTGCAAGGTATCTTGTCTTCTGTGTATCTCCTTTCAGCCCTGCCTGACTGCTTATAATATGTCTATCTAATTTGGCTGCCTGCAAGACTATGACTTACCAGTCATGCTTATTGTAGCCATTTAATCCCTCAATATGTTATCAAATAATAGTTGCATAGTTTAATACAGAAAACTGGAAATCAAAAGCTACACATAAAATTTGTGACACTACTGAGTTACAGGATGTTACAATACAGATTATCTTATGTTCTGAGTCCTCACTGACCTTGAAGTGCTGGGGCCAAAATGATGATTATCCTTGTAGTCCTTTTTTTTT
>NW_004524757.1:4387296-4401088 GCF_000260255.1 Octodon degus
AAAAAATTAGTTTGGTGTTAAGGTTTGTTCTTTAGGAGATATCATCCATACAAATAAAGCTTTAAATGTCCAAAAATAAAAGACAACTTCACTAGAAAGGCATGAACACATTTAGAACACCAGCTGAATTAAATGAATGTCACAGCTGTACACAAACCTGTGTCTCTTCATTTCGTTTTGAACTTTGATAATTTTTCATAAGAAGACCTTAATGTTTTATGCACAGAAACCTTCAGTGTTCCATGATAACCCATCGGAAATATATTCTTTTGGTATGTATAGCAGCATTCAGAGGAATGTCTCTCCCACAACGATACGGAAACTACAGGGAGCCCCTTAGTAAAAGGAGGACTGACAGAACCTAATTTCAAGTAGGTGCTTCTTTGCTGAACAAAGAGAGTCCTTTCTAGCCTTTACCCAAACCCTATGGTGACCCCATTGAATATTCATAACAAATATCAATGACCAGGGAGAATAAATTATTAACAAGTAGCATATTAATTTTGAGAAATGAAACATTTTTTCACGTTGTTGTACACAGACGACAAGATATATTGTATTTGTAGGACAGGCATGGACATTTTTTTGATCAGTTGGTAATGCGTGTGGAAGACTATCCTTAACTATAATGACCTCTATAAGCCAACTGACCTCATGCACAAATAATTTAAGAATCTACAAAACAAAAAGGAAAAAATAGTGAGCTAACAAAGGCTGTGAGTATTATAATCAGTAACAAATTGAAAAGAGAGAGAGACAGGAACACAAAGGCAATTGTTGATGGACCAGAGTGCACTCATGTATTTGGTCAAGTTGAAATATAGTGCTTCTCTTTGCGGGTTTAAGTATGTAAGGACAGACTGGTCAGAACATTTAGTAGGCAAATTAACAGGGGACTGTACTGCAGGTTCTGCCAGGAACCAGTGTGCTGATCAAAGGAGGGAAAGAGAATCCTGAAGATTTGTACTATGGTATAGTTTTTGTCCATCATTTGGCTATACTTTTCTGCTGGATGTTTTACACCTTCCTTTCTGCTCCTGCCCTTAGCCCTGATATATCCCTTGTAAGTTTCAGGTTCTGATATCCACTGAATGCTACTGCCTTGTGTCAGAAATAAGGGCATTCATCTTCTCAGCTGTGAGCTTCAGGTGAGTGGCACAGACAGGGCCTGCCTCAGTGAGAGGGTACAGTGCTCATGGTTATGTGTTTTACCAAGGCCCAAAGCACAGTGACCTCACTTGAAGAATCAGAGGCTGGAGGGTTTTTATGGTTAGGTACTGATTTTGCCTCAGAGGAACAGAGTGCAGAGTCATCACATTGGACTGAGGGCCTGGCTTCAAGAAGGAGGGCGGGAGAGTGCCTGTACTCAGGTAAGTCAGGTGGAATGCTGTGGGAAATGTGAGGCACCCTCATCCCAGAGAAGGTTCCCAGAATGCGCTAGAACATCCTAAGCCTAGTGTAAGAAACTAAAAGAGTAAATAAGGACAAAAAAATTCTGAAATAGATATTGAGAAAGCAAAAGAAGCTGTTACAAAGGACAGAACAACTTGAGTATGGGAGATGCGAAAAGAAGAAAGAGAAAAAAATGAAGATATATATAGATAGATAGATAGATAGATAGATAGATAGATAGATAGATAGATATAGAGAGAGAGAGATTCGCATACAAGATAGTAACAGAATTACTACTAATGTCTCTATGTTTTTGAGGTCTCTCTGTGCTTATATTGACTGATTAATTCTGCACACATGTCATGTAATCTGAGCAACTATGAAGACAATAATATGCAACATCTTAGCTACTGTTAATTTCTTCTGATCCTATTTTGAAACTCTGTCATTTTGATTTCTTTCTATATTTCTCTCTTTAAAGTAAAAAATCAAAAACAACGAAAATGACACCCAGTTTCTGGTGCCTGCCCCTCATCAGGTGAAATTGTCTCAGGGGAGCACCCTTTAACTTCAAGGCAACAGGAAAGGATAATCAGAAGCTTGTTCCCAGGACTGAGCTTCAGGTCGGAGGAGCAGAGAGGAAGTGGGTTAAGCGAGGAAGCTCCCAGCCAGGGAGAGGCTCCCCACAAAGGCCAGACCTTCCTCAGTTCTAGCCCAGAACCCTGGGGGAAGAATTTTCACCCCTTTGCTCCCTTCTGCATCAGGGCACCAGGAGATGATGGACACAGCCTTGCTTTGAGACATGTGCTTCAAATCCAGGCAGCAGAGTGGACTGGGCTTCCTTAGGTCCCAGTGAGAAGCTGTGGGATGCTGTGCATTGGACAAAACGATGGTTAGCGCTCACAGTTTATACTGTTGTCACCACACAGCCAGCTTCAGGGCAGAATTGTAGAGAGAAAGGTGAAGGCCTTGGCAAGAGGCAGGGGGAACAAGGAGAGCAGAAAGAGGATCCCAAGCCCTGCTGTGGTCTAGGACGGGGCCCAGTGCAGACCCTCAGCTGGCCGTGCAGCCCCCTAGCCTCTACCTCTCTAGCACCTGTCATCAGAACCTCAGAACCCCACTGGAGTTCACTCCTATTTCTCATTCCTTGAAGGTCTCAGAGAGGGGCACTTCCACCTCTCACTCTTTGAAGGACCCAGAGAGACAAGCCTGTGATTTCAGGAAGCTGGTGCTGACCTTCCCAGGGAGAGACCCAGACCTCCTCACGACCACCATGAGGATGGAGCAGGTTCCCTTTCCTGGGAAACACAGAACCCACCGAACTCTTACCCCGACCAATGCTGCCTGCAGGCAAGTGTCCCCTCACAGACTTTTGTTCCCTCACAAGGGGAGAATGATTTCCCAAGAGTGCCTCTCAGGTAAGCAGTGCACCGGGAACCATGCCTTGCTTCAGAACACCTGAGGGTCCTGGGTGGGCAAGTACCAGAAGTGAGTAATCTCAGAGGACAAGTCCACCCCTCATGTGAGGACTGGGGAGCAGGACTGGGCTTGAGCTCTGCAGCCTGAGGGCCTCCATGCATCTTACAGGAGCTCCAGGGAGCAGGCAGGGAAGGTCGTGCTGTGAAGCAGCGTCCACAGCTCACATAGCAGAAGAACCCCAGGTGGTGTCAGGAGTCAAAGCGAGGTGCATGCCATGATGAGATCCTAGGGTCCCGCCCGTCCCAGACCACAATGTATCACACCCAGGCTCCATGGGCCTTACACTCCTCTCTAGAACTTTGTCCTCTGAAGAGGCCCTGCAGCCTGAGGAACAGCCTCACTTCATATCCCAGGATGACAGGGAAGGGGCTTCACGAGGAAGTGAGCCTCTGAAACACTAGTGCACCCCAGTGCACTTGTGCACAAAAGCCTTCCAGTGGACTTTCATGGGATGGAAGCAATGTGTTGAGCCAGCTGAAGGCACTCACAGCCTCCCTATCTGGTCCAGGCATTTGAGTCTTCGATAACAAGCCTGTGCTTTGTGCAAGGAACATCGGGATGCCTCGTGGTCAGTGCAGATGAGGCAAACAGCTCCAGATAGGTAGTCCTGCTCAAGGCAGAAAAGGGCTCCTCAGGGATGCATAGGTCTGCAAGATTGAGGAGAAAGAAGGAGCAGCCACTGCCTGCTCTGCATTTTGTTTCTCCTACACCTTCATGGGGGCCACAGCAGAGGAGTCTGGGTCTGGGACACCTGCTTGTACCCAGAATCCGCAGGGCATGTTTCTGACCCCCACTGTGATGTCTTTCAATCCAAAGAGCCCATGCAGAGAGGGCTCCGGCACACAAGGAGAGGTGGGTAAAAGTCCCTCATGGGGCAGGAGTGCCCTCAGATCATAGGGCAAGAGCTCCTCAAAACATAACTGCCATAAATTCTTGCCATTTCTGTTCTGGAGGTTTCAAAAAGAGGTGATCATGGAACAGATGGTCCACATCATGGACCAGGCTCATGGGCAGCACTGCCCTCAGATCTGCAGTGAAGACCATGAGTGCATGTGCATGAGCTTTGGCATTGAGATGAGGGCAATCCAAGCCTCTGACCCCACTTACATGCTCGTCCCCATCTTCGGCCTCACTTACACTGGGCTACTAGATAACACAGTCCAGCTATTCCCAATGCGGGCCTCCTGATATTCATCCTGAGTGCAGTCATGGTCAAGGGCGACGGGCTCAGGTAGGAGGATCTGAGGGAACTACTGAGAAGTAGTCAGGTGCTAGGGGAGAGGGAGCACACAGTGACTGGGGACCCCTGGAAATTCATTAGAGAGTGTTTGGTACTGGCAGAATACCTGGTGTACCAGCAGGTTCCTAACAGTGATCCTGCTTGCTGTGAGATCCTGTGGGGTCCGAGGGCCCAGGCTGAAACCACCCAGAAGAAAGTTCCATGGCACATGTTCAGTATGGCTAGGACAGACCCCAGGGATTACCCACATCTACAGGAGCAGCCCTGAGATAGGATAAAGGAATGTTCTGGGCACCTGAGTGGCTGGACGAGTGACACACCTGCATCTCTGCTTATATCTAAACCCTTGTGAAGTGAGGCCCAGTCTCAGTCCATGTTCATGGAGACCAGGCAGTTACTTACCGAATGCAGGAGCAGGGCAGGGTGTCCCGGGTGCGGGTCATCTTGCTATCTGTTCTGTTTGGGCTAGTAGGTCATGACCATGTGACTTCCTCAGGACTTTGGGAGGTCTTCCTTTTTGAGAGAATGGGGAAGCGTGCAGTCATAGTTGAACAATGATGCTGATTTCACCTATAATTTTTGTTTTATACTGATGTGTAATTGTGACTTCTAATGTAGGTTTGCTGTTGCGACATTTTACAGGAATGTACTTGGTTCTTCTATTGCAAACATAAGTTCCTTTTCTCTTTTTAAAATCAAACCATAAAGACTTTTGTCTTATTTCTCATGGAACGGGGTTGAAATTGCAATTTGCTTAGGAAATTGTAAGTTTTCATGAGGCAGATGAATCCTAAGATAAAAGGATAAAAGTCAGTTCTCAGACTGTTTTATTTCCTGTCTTCTTATATAATGTTAAGTAGCATATGTATGCCTGAATTTGCTTGCTTTCTTCAATTACACTAAGAAACTTACTGTCAGTAATAAGCCCATCTCCTCACAGGCCCATTCCACAAAGCAATATTGCACACGGGGCCTTTACAGAACCCTGAGTCTGAGGTTTTGGTGTGAGTACGTTAGACTGAACAGGATCACAGCTACCCCCTGGAATGATGGGGCCTGGGTGTACCAGCTGTGATGGAGATAGAGAGAAGTCCTCCAGGAATGAAGGGGAAGGTAGCAGAGCCCTGTATAGGGGGAGCCTAGCAGACAGCAGCCCTGGGTGAGCTAGGACCGTTTGGGGTTTGTCTACTTGCAGTCGAGTCTGCAGAAATTGGTTTGGATGCAGCTGCACTGTGGCTAGAGTCAGAGGCTTAGGTGGTGTTGTGTGCCTCAGATCAAAGCTCTAGGATGGAAGAGTGCTCTCAGAACATTGTAGGTGGTGGAGAGTGACAAATCTTCACCTGGAACAATGGTGACAGGAGTGGCCCTGTGCAAGGCAAGATCCAGGAGACTTAAGGGCCCACATCGGCAGGGCTTTCCTGTCAGGGAAGGGGCATGCTCAGGTCAACTGAGGCCATAACGTCCTTGGTGAGGTGCTCTTATCTGGGCCCAGAGTGTCCATTTTCTGGGGTCTTACAGCGCCCAGGTGACTGGTCTTGGGGGCACCTTCTCCTCCTGAGTGCTCTTTGCCTCCAAGTCTCTCACACAGTGGACAGCAGCACCTGGCCAGTCATGCTGATGTGCTACACAAGTGGGCAGGTGTGTGTGTGACCAAGTATCTCTCCGTGTGCTCACCAGGACCTTCCTCATGTTACACCAGAAGTGAACTTGGGAGACCTTTCCATTGCTTCCTTTCAGAAGGAAGGTTGTGCTAACCTTATGGGGCCTGTCACTTCCCTTGAGACCTCTTTCACTGCTGCTGTACTGAGCTGGACATGTCATTAGAATGGAGAGGGTGTTAGGCCTCATTGTGATAGGGGCTTTGTGTCCCCACGGTGAAGGAGAAATGACTGAAAACACTAGATGCAGTGGAGCAGTGAGGGGCAGGCAGGAGAACATGGTTCTCACATTCTACAGCTGTGAGTTAGTTGGCCTGAGCAGGGACAGTCTCCCCAGTGTCTCATCATTCAGTACATCCTTTTGGAGGCATGATTGTGGAGTAACTTTTTGACTGAATTTTATTCAGAGTCCCTGTAGCTATAGCTTTCCTTGGAAACACACAATTTGTCTGAAATACAGTAACAGATGCAGATGTTAAGGTAATCCTAGAAACCAGCCACTTATCAGCAATCATTCAGTATATGGTATACCAGATGTCCTGCCTGTCATTTTCTTACATTTCTCACATTCTACTGGTCCTTCAACCTAACTCATGTGTCAGACACATTGCATTGGTGAAGAACTTGAGGGCTGCTATACTGGGGAACACCTCAGGATCCCTGTGTAGTTGTAAATGCTAGGACCAGCACTGGAGTCTCAGTGTGAGGTAGCCATTCTGGCTTTGGTCTTATTGATTCTTACCAGAACCCAGCTCCAATTTTGAATTTAATTGTATTCTAGAGAAATAAAAGGGTCTGCCAAGGTGCAGAATGACCCTGTGTCCAAGACACTGCACGCTGGCTTGAATTCAGAATGTAAAACTGAGCAGCCGAGGGGGGCCCCTCCTCCCAGGGACATTGCCCACATCAGCTGTCCTCACTATCTATGGTGAAGTTACTGGTAGTCCCTTTGCTCATCCTGGAAACCCTGTAACAACAACAGGCTTTGTGACATAAAAGTTGCCTTTGAACTGTGATGTGAGTGCCTGGGTTATGTGGCTGAGACACAAAGAAGCACAGCATCAGATATTGCCCAATAGATGATCAGTACTTTACCAGGCAGGAGAGTCTTCTCCTTGAACTGGTGAGTCAGTTAGGAAAGCCGTTGCCACCAAGTCCACACGGGCTTAGGAGTTCAATGAAATGATTTACTAGGAAAGGTCCACGTAATACATACTCAGGGGCATGAGCATCTGTAGAGGGTAAAACCCACAACCTGCTGACAAGCGAAGGTGTGGGCAGTCCATGCTAGCCACTGTACAGGGAAGAGAACCAACTGTCAGGGCAGAGCTCCCAGCCTGAGCATAGGAAGCAGGTACTGCTTTGTTGGTCTTAACATAAAAATGAAAACGCGTCCCCTCTTTAGATCCTGGGGTGTTTCTGGCACCTGAAGTTCTGATCATCCCCATGCCAAGAGGTACTTGTCCTGATGTTCATACAGAGACAGTCATGTGCACGGGAAGAAGAGCTCACAGGTTCCCAGAATTGCCATGATGTCAAGGACAGGAGAAAACTTTCCTCCTGCTAAGAGCTGCCTTCACTGTGAAGGGAAGTATAGACAGGAGCTCAGGATGGAAGGACAGGTTCTCTATGTGCAGATGAGACTGACTCTGTACCAGAAGCTTCTGTCCCACAGTGGGTGACACTTGAAAAGCCTGAACTTTCCAGGGCCGCATCCTGTGGGCACCCCTGCCAAAAGAGGGGTTTATCTCACATCACATCTCATGTGCTTGACCACTTACTGTGTAACCTCTTACTTGGACACTAAAGTCCTCACTCCCACAGCATATCCTGCCTGCTTTTACTGCCTTGTGAGCAGGGTAGACCACTTGTCCTTAGGAAGGGGCATTGGGTTGTCCTGTGCCCCTGAGTTCCTAGCACACCGACTCCTCATCTGTGAGGGCCATGTCCGCAGGAGGGGCTGCAGGACGACTGGATTCACCCTCAGAACCCAGCCCCACAGTGCTCAGAACTTTCTGTACACACACCCAGGAGTCTCAGCCATACATGGTGCTCTTTGGTTAGGAGCAAGCTGATTCTGTCCCTTGAAGGTCCTGGACAGAAGCCGCCCCACAGATAATGACTGCAGAGTGCCAGGCATGCTTCCACAACTTTTCTTTCAAGACAACACAAAATTTGATGAAAAGTGACGCTATAGCTTTATCATGTCATTACCTTGATTTAAATGTCAGCTGTCAGGTGCAATTCAAGGTCAGCCTAAGGACTTTGTTTACTTCTGTTTTCTCTTTAAAGAACCTAAGGCCAAGCACCAGCACATTCCAAACTACTGCAAGGGGACCAAAGCATATTTTTGTATGAGAGGTCAAAATTCTTTTCATAGCCATACCCGGTGGATCACAGGATGTATGACAAGAGAAATCACAGTGCACTTTCAAATGCACAAAAGCAAAGTGGTGCCCATCTTGTCCTTGCTCTGTGGCTCAGTTAGAAGGCTCTGCCCCACATGAACAGAGCACCGGCTTTCATACCTACCATTGCAAAAAGAGAAGAAATAGAACAAAATGAAAGCATACCATAAAGTTGTCAGTGCCTAGAAAGTAGGATTCAGGAGTATCAAATATACAACTTACTTAAATCGAAAAAGGAACTCAAACTCAAATCTCATGTACAGCCTAGTGAGAGAACTGAGCAAACCCACCCAAGGCTAAGCACATGGAAGGGAGGCCTAGTAAGTGTTGGTGAAGAAGTAATGGAATAGGTGATAAGTGGAGAAATAGATGCATCAACATTTGGAATGAGGGCTGGCCAGATGGCTCAGTGGTTTAAAGCACCTGCTTAGACAGATGCAGGGGCCATGTTCAATCTCCAGGGTGCCGTGCCAGCCCCAGCCCCAGGGCGCAATGAAATTATGATTGAGACTTGTCCAGGTGGCATGCACTTGTAATCCCAGAGCCTGAGAGGCTGAAAACAGGAGGCTCACTAGGAGTCCATTCTGTGTAGTGAGACCCTGTAGACACTGTACTAAATATATATTTTTTTAAATTGGAACGTTTACTAGATTAATGATATTGGGGCCGGTGAGATGGCTCAGTGGAATAAGCGCTTCTCTGGCAAGTGAAAGGTCCTGAGTTCAATCCCCGGTTCTGCCCCCAAAAATATAATAATAATAATAATAATAATAATAATAATAATAATAATAATATTGATGAGTGCTTAGCACAATTCAGCATGATCAGAGAGGAGTCCACAGCTCCCAAATTCATTTCCCAAAGCTGTATCATGAATAAATATAAGACTTATGGGACTGAAAAAAGTGAGATGATATCAGATCTCTGATTGACTGTGGCTGGTGGAGAACAAAGGAAGAAAAGTGGACCAGATGAACACAGGGAAACATAGAACAGGAAATCTATTCTGAACAATACTATAATGTCATTGGGAAAATCCATGGTTACACTTGTCCAAATCAGCAAAATTGACTTTGAATGCAGTGCACGTTTTTTCACGCCTTGAAAACACATGTGGCAACACTAATAGTATTAAAATCACTGTGTGGGTCTACTATACAATTTCAACTTGTTGCCAAGGCAATGCGGATGTTGCCCTGGCTATCCTACCCAGCATGACCTGGGAGGCTGGGGGCAGGCACACTGCAAGCAGTATCTTGGGTGTCAGTGGGTCCTGGACAAGGATTCCACCTCACAGGGTGCAGAGGAAAGATCAGTGCAGGGAGGTGGGCCTGGAGCATGACTTGGAGACCCCCGTGGCTAATCTCCACAGCTCAGTGTGTGGTTCTCTGCCGTGTTGGACAAGAACAGTGTATTAGGACATGCAGTTCTAGACCAAGTTTACCATGTCTCAAGGACTCCAAGAAATGACCGCAGCAGTGGAACTTAAGAGACTCCTGGGGGATGAACTAAAGTCACAGTAATGACGGCACAATTCTGTCACACAGCATGGTCATGTGATTTTAGGAAAATCATATGGGTGAGGAAGCTTTGCTCACATAAAGAGACACTTGTGCCTGCCTCATTTCTGTGTGGTAGGCATTTGGCATGATGGGGACTTTGAATACAATTGGCAGTCCATTGTGCAACTGTAAGAGTATGCCTTCGATCTCAGAAGAGATTTGTACCTTGGGTTTCTTTTTAATGTATTTAGTGCAGGCTCTACAGTGTCTCACTGCGTGTAACAGACTCATAGTGATCCTCCTATTTTCAGCCTCCCAAGTGCTGGGATTACAGGCATGCGCTGCCATGCCCAGTCACATTGGCCATCTTAGTGTGCCCTGGTGACAGGGCTGGCATTGCATGGGGATCGAACCTGGTTCTTTGCGCTAGACAAAGCAGGAGCTTTAGAAAGCTTAGTTATGTAGTCTCCCTTACTTTGCTTTCTTAAGAGGCTGGAATTGTTCACATTTTGAGAAAGTATTTATTTTTTACCTGTAGGGGACACTTATGTAGTTGCACTATGTTGATCTATGAATTATGAACTTGGTATGAGTAACACTTTTAGAGTTTAAATGTTTTAGGAAGAAGTTTCTGGATGCTATACTCATGTGGGTTGAATTTTACTCTTTAATCTTGAAAGGCAAACAAGTAAGTTAAAATAACAGTTCAACATATGGGGCTGTTAAAGAAGCATGTCCTTCAGTGAGATGTGCAGTCTCTGGTCCCATCTGCTCCGTAATTTTCTCTAGTTCTGCTTCCAAAACCACTATGGACTGAGTGGTATTAAGTCTCAAAGACCTGTCCCATGCTGTCTCTGCCTTGGTGCCTCCTATCATAGGCTGAAAATATGGAGCACCACACCCTGTGCTCCCCGCAGTTGTGGTTATTGAAGCAGCACCATGTGAAGCAATTGTATGAACTGCCTTGTGCTCTTGGAATTAACCATGGAAAAGAGAGAATGAGTGGAGACCTAGCAAACTCACAGAAGGAACTCAGTGTAAGCAGCAAAACATGAGGAAGGCCTGGCAGAGTGTGAAGATTGGAGTTGGTCCCTGAGTGTGGGTCGGGGCAGGGAGGCTGAGGGTTGAGCAGGCAGCACATGACAGCATCAGTCAAAGGAAAGTCTTGCATCTCTGCCCCTATGTCAGTGCATTGGCTGAGGCAGTGCCTCAGAGCAGGGATGCCAGGGACCTACGGGTAACTGCACAACAGGAAAAGAGAGAGCAGTTATAGAGTTAAAGAAATTGTGTGCACAGCCATCTGAAACAGCCCTAGTGGGTGAGAACTGACTTGAAATAAGCCTCTATTTTAGTGAATGAAAGCCGTATGCCAGATTTAGAATAGCAAGTCCAAGCTGAATCATGAAGATTTATTTCCTATATGCTTTAATCAAATAAGCATCTGTAGTGCACCTCCATCCATGGGCATGTGAAACTGTGTACATAAGAAAAAGAGAAAAATATTTATTTGTGAGTATATGCAGGTTACTTTGGATCACTGTACTGCTGATTTCCACTGGTCTTTTCAAAGGACCGCATAATGTTTTTAATGTTTTCTTTTTTGTTCTTCAATTATTGTTTTTAATTGCTTTTGACATTTTTGTTGCTGTTTCTTTCTTTTGTTTTAACCAATTTGTAGGTTTATAATCAGTAATCTCAACAACTAATTTGAAGATATCATCCAATACAGTAAACATTATTGAATTTCTATTTCATTGTTGAGTGAAATTTTGTATCACTTTTCTGCATATTTTCACTATTTTGTATGCTTTAAAAAGAAAAAGAAACTTACACACAAACACCTATACTCTACAGGACTGAGATGCCCATGGACACATTACAAACTTTCCGTTTGTAGTGATGCAAAGTGCACAAACACATTTGGTAGAAACTTTGAAGAGCATGCTGAATTTACATCAGCTCTAAAAGATCGAAATAATGCCGCAAAATATGAAGTCCTTTCCTGCCGAAAAGGTGGGACTCACTGTAGCTCTTTTCCTGCTCAGCCTGGTCACACTGAACGTCTAACTTACGGGAGGACAGATTTGCGAGGTCTGCCTCAGGCTCCTGTGCAGAAGGGAGAGCAGGCCGTGGCTGTCCTTGCTGAGGTCACCAGATTCCCTGGCCACAGAAGCAGCCTTTCATGAGATGTCAGCTCTAGAGTCCCAGGTCGGTGAGAGCAGCCCGAGCACTTCCGCTCCCTAAATGCTGGGGTGGGTGTGTGACTTCTAGGGATTCTGTCCTTTGTACCAGTGCTTCCAAAGCTAAGGGGAGAGAGTTCTCCATGTTAGTCCCTAATGGCTCCTTTAAAGTGTACAGCACCTGTAGGGATGGCTGGTCACTTGCTCCACGTGTTGGAATTTGAATTTCCCTCTTTTCCTGTTAATCTACTGAGAGTTTTGTACATGCTAATTACATTAATAAAGAAAGAGCTCTGTCCTTTCCCTGAGCATTTGTAAAAACTTAGTGTATTTCATTTCAATGTTTTCTGCTATTATCATTAGTATTTCCTTTTCTTGGCATTTATCCTGCTGTATACGTCTTTTATGAGTTTAATGTCAATCAGCAAAGGATCAGTGCAGCAAGGTTTCCTCCAATGGCTCCACACTGGACAAGGATCAGGGGAATTATGCACAGATAATGAGAAGTTATTTGACAAATTTCAATCTATTAAGAAAGGGTTATACCTGAGAGGAGACATAAAGCCTGAAAAGGTATGACACATACAGGAAAATGGAAAAGAATGGAACTCAAGGATTAAAGAATGAAGAGCAGAGAAAAGAGAAAAGAGGAAAAAAAGAAGGGGGAAAAGCATGCAAGTATATATACAGAATGGCTGAGTTGATTATGCTAAAAATATCCATCAGTATTTTTTTGTGACAGTAGGAGGTAATGTACAGAATTTTCACTTTCCATAACTCTGTATGCTGAGATCTGTGAACTAAGCAACTATATTGAGGACAGCAAAGTGTAACACAAAAACCATGCTGGAAAGCCTGCCATCTTGGTCTTCTACATGTGTACTGTTTCTAACTTCATATCTATTATTACTATACTCTTTTTAATATATTTTTAAATAGGTAATAAATAAAAAAGAGAAGAACTAAATGTTTAGACTCTTGAAAGCAAGCAGTAATATTGTCACATGTCCATTCTTACATAACTATATCTATTAATCTGAGCAACAGATTTGACAATAAAAATAGATATATCAACCATTGTTAATCAGCTATTCTTGTTTTGAAAATCTGTAGCATATGCATTGTTGCATGCTACCCTGTTTCTGTATTTGTTTCTGATTTTGATTATTGCTTTGGTTTTTACTTTTCAAAATGGAGTAAAAGTATAATAAAAAGAAAATTTTATGAAGTAATTATTGAGAGGGCCTGGAGATGGCTCAGTAGAATAAGCGCGTCCCTGGCAAGCACAAGGGCCTGAGTTCAATCGCCGGTTCCGCCAAAAAAAGTAATTATTGAGTTTATAAATGTCATGGGATACAAGATAATTACACTTGTAATAATACACTAATATGTGGATATGAAAATTGTAATTGAGGATTAGGATTTAACATACAATTAGATAGTCTGAATTAACATGGATATGTCAGACAAAAATATGAAGCAGTTCTATACACAGAGACATATATTATTTTGGAAAAAGTGATAATAAGGTTCTAAATCGTTGCAGAGAAAAGCCTTGATCAGGACCCAGATGACTTAATATTAGTGTAATAATCTACACTTTTCATATAACCTTATTAAATGCAGTGATCTGGAAATGAAAATTCAAGCCTTCATAAAATATGCAAAGTATTGAGAACAGAAAAAATTAACCTCTAATACAAAACTAAGATAGAGTTCCCATAGTTCAAGAATTCTAAACTACCAACAAAGAAGTGCATTGAAATAACTATAGAAATACATCCCTGTAACAGAATGAAGTTCAGGACTAGATCCACAGTTATTGGCATACAGCAGTGTCTAATAATGGTAAAGACCTTAACAGAGACTACAAGAGAGAAGGGAAACTGACTGAAGTGACTACTCTTGAAACCTCTGGATAGGCATAGGCACA
>NW_004524757.1:4401418-4417752 GCF_000260255.1 Octodon degus
AGAAGAAGAAGAAGAAGAAGAAGAAGAAGAAGAAGAAGAAGAAGAAGAAGAAGAAGAAGAAGAAGAAGAAGAAGAAAGGAAAAGGAAAAGAAAGGACATATTTATTCTGGCTTACACTTTTCAAGGAAAAAGGAAAGACACGTGGGGAAACAATCCACCACCCAGAGCTGTTCCAAGTGAACCCACACGAAACTTTTAGCCAGGCATCTCATCTCGGTGTGGGGCTTTGGGAGAATACTTTCTTTTCTTATCTTTCTTTTTTTGTAACTTTTTAATCTTTTATTTACTTGTGTATTTGGTACTGCATCTCTGCTACTCAGCTTGGACTCCTAGAGTGCTTCCTGTCTCTGCCTTCCCAGTGCTGGTATTACAGGAGTGCATGAAATAGAGTTTCTGGGGTCAGTTTGGTTTCATTGTAATGGTCTATGGGGGAATTGAGCTGTCTTGACTTAGAGAGAGGGTCTTCTAAGTCTGTAGATCTTGATTCCTTTTAGCCCTGCATCACACAACGGCACACTGGTCAGAATGAGCTTCAGCCTTAGGAGATTCAGGAAACAGTGGGACAATACTGTGGACCTCATTGGGCACTGGGGAAGAGAATCACGTCCACAGCGGAGTAGGGTACAGGTTCTGACAGGAGCCAGGATAGTGCATGGGGTCAAGGGAAGAATCGGAGGAATTCCTTTAGCCTCCTCTTGTCAGCCCTGGGAGATCACACGCACTTGCCATATATGATATTCATTTCCAGGCTCTGGTTTGGGTCAGAGTACCTGGAACCCTTCTTCTGAGCTGTGCACTTCAGGTGAGCAAGCAGAGAGGGTCAGGCTGAGTGAGGGTCATGATGCTGGTTGTGGGGTGAGTGAGGAAGCCGAACCTCAGAGAAAGAGACCTGGAACAAATCAGATTTGCCATGCTCCCCAGCATTCCAGGGTTTAGCTCCCTTTTGTGTGTGGATTTTGCTTCTTTGTAGCCACAATGCAGAGTCCCAGATTTATGCAGAGGGCCTGGCTTCAATAGCCATGAGCAGAGAGGACTTGGGTTCCTGCAGGTCAATGGGAAGACAGAGGGGATACTTCATAAGCCACATTTCAGAGACAGAGTCACAGAACATTCTAGAAAAGCCTCTCGTTTCTGTGATACAGGAGGAAGTGCAGAATTCTTAGGAGATCAACATCTAGTAGATAATGGTCCTGAGAGGCTATCAGAGCCTTGTTCACAGGACTGAACTTAAGGTGAGAGGGGCAGAGAAAATCTAGGATCAGTTAGATCTGGAGGAGATGCCCTTACTTTTCTTTCTTTTTTTCTATATATAGTATATAGTATGTATATAGTATAGGGTCTCACTCTGCAGCACGGACTCCTAGTGGTCCTTCTGTTTTCAGCTTACCAGTGCTGGTATTGCAGGTGTGCACTACCATGCCTGAACAGGATCACTGGGTCAGTGCCCCTGCAGGGGCGAGCCGGCTCGGCATGTGGGAACTGGGATAGAATCCTGCTCTCTCCACTTGCCAAAGCAGTCCATAAGTCCTCTGAGTTATCTTACTCAACCAGAGGGACTCTTCCTGAAGAATCACCAACCCAGTGAGATGATCTCAGAATGTTCTTGAAAAGCCTCTCTTCTAGGACATGCCCCTCACTGTGCACCATTCTAAGGAGACCAGCCCCTTTCTCCTCAATTGTGAATGAGAGTCAGGCTTTTACTAAAGTCTTTGCTCGAGGTGGGAGGAGCAAATGTCCTGGGGTGCAATGGGTCAAGGGAGCACTGCGCAGAGGGCAAAACGTCTCAGGTTGCCACCCATTTTCTTAAGGGCAGTGGAGGAGAGTTAGGGGAAGATCAGAGGGGACCTGGGTAAGTTAGGTCAAGGTGAGCCCCTGTGGGCAGAGTGAGGAAGCCAAGAGCCAGGGACACATTCTGCATACAACCTTCATCTGCTTCTGTTACAGCCCAGAAGCAGGGAGATGAGGTAGGTGTAGGCAGTGGTGTGCTGGTTGTGGGGATTGACATCATTGATCCCTACTTCTTTAGGGCTCATTGAAGGAAGAAACAGAACATTGTTTTGAACACTGTGCTGAAGGTCTAGGACACAGAGCAGACAGGGCTTAGTCAGATCCACCTTGTACATGGTTTGAGCCTCAGGTCATATAGTTTCTTCACCCAATCTGGATTCTCTTCCTGTACACACACAGTCGATTTGACCTACAGCACACAGTGAACATACGATAGGGTGGGCCCCTCAGCCATATAGGTCCCAGGTGACCTTGTTGTGAGGTCAGCATTGCAGGTGGACTTTGAGGATTGGACCACAGATTGGGATTCCTTGATAGGCTGAGAGAGGAAGCCCCATGCCACATTGACATTCTGAACAGAACCTGTATGTGCTGTTGTTGGCACCACTGCTCTGTTGGATAGTCTCAGAGGAGCACCTCCTGTTGTCTCAGGGAAACCCTGGGTTTCAGAGCCTGGATCTTCAGCCCTACTTCAGGTGGGAGCAGAACAGAGCCCATGGCCTCAGCTAGCTCAGGCTGAGGAGCTGAACGAAGGATGCAATTTTTCAGCCAGGTTGGTGTTCTTATTTAATACATCCCTTCCTAGGTTATAAGCCTGGAACCTGAGACACTCTACTTCCACTCCCCATGCTCAAGGTGGCCCCTTGGCCTGAGGAATTCCCAAGTCTCACACACTTTGTTGAAAGAGGGCATAGTGGGTTTGACATGGGCCACAAGTTCCTGGCTTCAGGAGGGACCAACTTGAGCTCAGAGAGAGCAGGGGTGGGGAACTGTAGAAAGTTTTTTTAGAATTTCATGTCAGGCTTGTGAAGGTCAGTGGGAGGCAACCACTTAAGTGGACTTCTGGCATTAGAGAGAGGTGAGGGCCTGATTCTGATGTCTCTCCTTCATATGAGGGGAGTACAGAGAACCTATTCCCACTCCAGTTTAGTTACAGAGGGAGTGAGGAAGCCTCAGCAAGAAAGACTGTATGTGAGCAATCCACATCCATCTCTATTGTTGGTTCGGTCCCCACAGGATCAGGCTTATAAGAATGAGTCATATCAGCACTTTGCTCTTGAGGAAAAGGGACACACTCAGTAAACAGGGATGAGTATGAGAACACCATGATTTATGGTCAGGACTTAGAGGGACAAATCGAAGTGCACAGCTCTCCTCACTAGAGTAGACCATGAAGGCCTTCTCTGCCCTTGGGGTCAGGTCTGGGATTACTTAGCTATGGAGTCTGGAGTGTGGTCACCAACCTCAGGGTGAGGCTGAGACAAGGAAACATGCTATTTAGATGAGGTTATGCTGCCCTCCTGAACATGGTGAATGAAAGAGAAGACTGTCATTGCTCTCAAGTCTAGGGAAGCCCTATGCAGTGTTTTCAACCAAGAAAGTCCTCTTTTGTACAAAAGGGTCTGTGGGACCCTATGATCTTCGAAGAATGGGTACCACAGGGAAAGGTGGCCACTGGCCATGGCCTAGTCATGATGAGAAGTGAGGCAGGGCCCTTGGGCTCAGCACACCTGAGATGGAACACAGCCTGCCTAGTCTTTCAATCTGAGTGCTGTCCTGCAGTCCCACCTCTAATTAGAAAGTGAAACTGAGGTCATGTATGAGGAGACATTTCCAGGGCTCATGTGGAAGACAGAGACACAAATTTGAAGCACAGCACACCCTACATCTGGGGGTACCTCCATCCAGGTGTCAGCCCCTGGAGGATACAGTACATCTTTGCTGTACATCTTGGTTTCAGACAGCAGGGGGCGCTGCTGCGGGTAGTGTGGCCTCTTCACCAAATCCAAGAAAACAGAATTGGTCTGGACAGCCTTCTAGGATGGCCAAAGGAAGGACCTTGGAGAATATTTACCGTGGTCCCTCCTTCCACCTCTGGTGTCCTAGGGTGATAGTGGACTTGACTTGCCAGTTGCAGCCTCATGTCAGTGGTGGGCAAATATGAGCTCTGGGCCTGCAACAAACAAGGGAGGGCCTCTGGGCTCTGCACCTTCTCAGTCTGGGGAAATCCTTACAGGGGTGTCCAGATGTGCTGCATTTTTTCTCCCTTGTCTCAAGCAGGTGGCCCTTGCAGATCTTCACCAAGTCACAGGGAGAGACACATCCTCTGGGAAAGGGAGCAGGCAAGGATCTGCTGGGAATCAAGGAGAGGAACCCAGATGTGGAGGGAAGGTTGTTTTTAGTGGAGCACGCTTGTGACCCATAATGATCACATTCACTGTGGGAAATTGCTTCCTGTCCATGGCACATGGCCATTCGAGTTCATGCCTTTCCCTGTCCTCCCTCAGCTTGACTTCAGCTCAGGTGTAAAGAATTTTTTTCTATCTTTCTTTCTTTCTTTCTTTCTTTCTTTCTTTCTTTCTTTCTTTCTTTCTTTCTTTCTTTCTTCTTTCTCTTTCCTTCCTTCCTTCTTCTTCTTTCTTTCTTTCTTTCATTTTTTTTCTTTCTTTCTTTCATGATACAGCGATTCACTATACATTTTAGACTTGGAGTGATCCTCCTTACTCAACCTGCCCAATGCTGTAATTCCAGGAGTTCACTTCCATGCCCTTTGGAGGCTAGCACAGAATCTCCAAGGGTTCCAGGGACGGCAGGGTCTGTGGAACTGGGGATCAAAGCTGCATGCTTGCACTTGCCAAGCAGGAATCTAAACCACTGAGCTATCTCCCCAGCACCAATATTGGGCTCTTGAAACACATACATTTTTTTTACAATCAACTCATAGTTTTCCTTTTTGTGGAAAATTCCCTGCATTGTGTAGAAACATTCTATTTTCTTTATCCATCCCTCTCTTGGTGAACGCATATAAGCTCCTTCAAGGATTTAGCTACTGTCAGTTTTGTTGGTATAAACATGAGTATGTACCTAGAATTGCATCATAAAGTGTTTAATACTCTTAGAGGGAAATGCAGAAGGGAAAATCTCAGTTCTCTGGGAGTTTTGGTGTTAGCTTTCGAAATACTCTCCATAATGACTACCACAGTGGTTGCACCAGGAGGCCTCACCACCAAGGAACAAGTGTTCCCTTTCTACAATGGGCTCCCAGCATTTACTCTTGTAGCACTTCTTCAGGAGAGCCATTCTTTCTGGAGTGAGATGAAATCCCCACGTTAATTAAATTTTCATTTGTTGAAGCATTGACAGTATTATATTTTTTTCATGTATTTTGGAAAAGTGTTTACTTTCACTTGAGAAGTAACATTCATTTCACAACACAAGTTTGTAAATGCCTCTTATAATTTTGAACAATTCCTTTTTCGAATTATGTATTGCAAGTATTGGTTCTTTATCTTCAGAAGAGCTGGAAGGTTGTTTCCCATTCTGTAGATGATGCTTTCACTGTTGAGAGTATTGCTCTTGTTTTCCAGAAAGTTTGTAGTGCTTTATGATCCCAGTTGTTGATTCTTGGAATTAATCGTTGTGCATTTGAGTTCTGTCCACAAAGATCTTGGCTAAGCCTATGTGTTTCATTTTACCTCTTTTGTCTTACAGCCGACTGTTTCCTTTCCAATATGTAGACTGTTGGTGTATAATGATTTTAACTCTGTGCATGATGAGCAATACGGATCTAGGCCAATCTTTGCTTTGTGCAGTGCTGGACTTCCAAGCGCCGTTCGACAAAGCAGTGATGTTAACTATAGCAAATTGTCTGGGCTCTTTGCAAAGATGAGATGTTTGAGGGTACTTGGTATTGTTTCTGTACTGTGCATTTTGTTCCTTTCATCCAAAAGTCCTTTTTTTTACCAGCACCATGATATTTTTATTACTTTACATTGTACTTTAATTTGAGATCAAGAGTTTTGATGATTCCTATCTTGTACATGTTTCCTGGTATTACTTTTATTGTCAAAAGTCTCTTCTGGATGTGCATAAATGTCAGGATTATTTTCTTCAGTTCTGAGTGGAATTCTATTGGAATTTTGCTTGTGCTTGCATTCCATTTATACAATGACTTTCAAATTATGCTCCTTTTCATAAGATCCTTCCTGCCCTTCTGTGAAAATTCATCATCCCTTTGTCTGTTATGCCATTTGATCTCCACGTGCAGAGTACTGTAGATTTCATTGTACTGGACTTTCACATGTTTGGTTAAAATTTTTCTAACACATTCCTTTCTCTCAGTGCCAGTGCAAAAGTGAATTGTTTCACTCATGTATTCATGGAGCTCATTAGTTTTGTAGAAGTATGCTATTCATTTTTATGTATTGACGTTGTGAAATTCTCTGAAAATAATGTTTTAAATTTGGTTCTAGCACTTGTTTGTTGTAGTCCTTGAGGTCTCCTATGTACAGGATCAGGTCAACTCCTCGTCTTGATATTGTAGGTCTTACTTTCATATAAAAACGTTTGCATTTCTTTCTCTTACTTAGATTTTGTTACTAATGTGTTCCAAATAATGTTGATCCAGAGTGCTGTGAGTGGACATGCTTGTTTTATTCCTGATTGGAGAAAATATTCCTTTTCATCTTATTTAATATTAACTTGGTCATTGGATTTTCATAAGTATCTTTGAAGAGATTGTGATGAGGTTCTTTTCTACCTATTTTTTGAGGAACTCTCATCTTACCTGGGTATTGGATTTTGTCAAATACATGTTCTGCAGCTTTGGCAATGAACATATCCATTGGGTCCTGGGCCCTCTTCCTTGTTTTCATTACACTTTTGATTTGTACATGGTGAACCATGAGTGCACCTGTGGAATGGATCACCATTTTCAATTATATAAGATTATATTGATAGTGAGTTGCATTGCTTTCCAGTATCTTCCAAAGCATTCTACATGCATATTGATGAAAGTGATGGTGCTGTAGCTCTCTTATGTTCAGGGATTTATTCTGCTTTTCAGTTCAGGGTGATGCTTGCTTTGAAGAATGACTTTTGGAGTCCTGCTTTCCATGATTTTGCTTAGGAACTTCAGGAGTATATCCCTTAGAGCGTCTCTAAATTTCTTGTAGAATTCAAGTATAAATCCATCAGGACTTGAGTTTCCTTGTTTGCAGCATTTTAGTACATAAATTCATCACTTTGTTGACTGATACATAATTTTTGTATGCTCTTCTTTCTTCTTTGGTAGGTTAAATGTTTAGCCATGTTGACATTTTTGATTAATTTTTTTCTAGATACATTTTATTCATTCTGAATGTATATATTGATAATATTCAGGATTTTACTGAGTCCCTTGTAATTTCAAGTTTTCTACATCTAAGTGCTTGGATTTGTTTCACTTTTGGAGAAGGGAGGGTATGCTAGGAGCTTGCCAATTTGGTTCAATTTTTCAAATAACTAATTCTTCAATTCATTTTCTTTTTTTGTTGTTTAATATTATTCTTCTTTCTTTGATGTTTTTTTTAGTAACCAGGACTTGAATTCACGACTTTCATGTCATGCATGTTCTTATAACAATGAGTTAGATTCCTGGCTCTAGGTTGTTTATTTTCAATAACTCGGTAACAAATAAGGAATACCTAGATTTTCAAATACAGAACAACTCAGGCTTTGCCTTGCCTCTGGCTTAAAGGTAAGGCCTGTACATCCTGTGTGTGTCTTTCTGATATGCGATGTGTCCATGGCTGATTCTGGAGACTGTCTCTCACCCAGTCACTGTGGATGTGTTCCTCCTGGCACCCTGAAGTGAAGTTATCCTGTGGTAATTGTGAGGACCAGGTTCAAATACTCAACAATTGCTTAGAGTGGAGCACAAGCACACACACTCAATAAGCTTGTGTCAGACACTTGCATAGGAGTCAGTCTTCTGCTGTTTTCTGTCAGAGCGCTCTGGAAATAGAACCTCAAACTGTCCCTAAGATCATGGTAGCTGGCAGTGTATTGACCAACCACGGCAATTCATCCCTGTACCTCTATAAGTCCTTATGTTTCAGGTAGACCTCTACAAATTCAATCAATTTTCCCAAGAGCCACGGACAAGTGGAAGACCTCAGTCTGATTTTTCCCTATTTAGTGAAGGAGATTCTTGAGTTTCTCTGTAGTATTTTATGTTATATGAGATTGCAATAAATAATGATCCTCATGGAAGAGTAATTTATGTGCATAACGCATCTTATTAGTTTTTTTCATCTATTCAACTCAACATTTTTAAAAGTTATACTTCCATTCTTCCTCTTAATTTTTTCCTTCCCTCTCAATCAGTTAGCATTCTTTCTCTGTTTCTAGCACCTTTTGTCTTCATTTTCACTGTGCATGTTAGCCCTACTTCCATGTTTTTACCATCAGCATGGCTCCATATTCTTAGCTTGGCATTCCCACACAGAGAAACCATGTGGTAAGTGAAACAGTGTGTTCTATTTATTTCACTTCAGATGTGGACTCAGTGTGTCTCCACTTACATTGAAAATATCTTCAGCTTAACGCTATATTTGGATGAGTATTTCTTCTTCATGTATACACAACATATTTTCACTATGCATTCATTTGTTCAAGCCATGAGCATATGGGCTTTTTCAGCAGCAGAATTTGTAGTAGCTAAGTGGTAGAAGCATTCTATGTAGATCTCAACTTTTTGTTAGTAACTTCTGGATTTCTCGTTCTCTACTTTTACAACAGTTGTTTTATTTTCCCTCAGTATCCATTTTCCAGTGTGTTGATACCAAGCCTTCTAGAGGCTGGGTTGCTATTGCTCACCACTTTGCTCTTCTCCAGCACTAAAGAACTGAAGGTAGCTAGCCCTCACCCATTAACTAATAACCCCAGACAGCCTGGATTCCATTGTTATCAGGCTGAATTTCCTTGTGTGTGGTTATGTAGGAACCGTTCACATGTATCTCAGTGTTGTGTTGTTAGAGAAGACAAGGAGGTCAGTATCTTTGTCCATGTGGAGACCACAAGTCAGCAGAGGGAAGCACATGTGTGTGCAAGAGGACTACCCCAGTTATTGTCAATCTCTAAGTATGAGCCTTTTATGAGAACTGTGAGTGCCTGTACCCAAGTACCAGCAGAATGACAGCCTTCCTGTTCAACAGGCCAGCTCTCGGGAGGCCTACTTAAGTATAATGCATCCACCTTCTCCCAGGAAGACAGTGTTCAAGGGATGAATGTCTCAGGCTCCCAAAGAGCAAACGGTTCATCTCAGGTTTTGGGGAGCTGAGGGAAGGCAGGCTCCAACATTAGCATGGTTCAGAAATACAGAACAGATAGGGCTAACTTACCAACCTTCCCATTCCTGAGATACAACGCTTGATATCTGCAGTTTACTGGAAGTGGAGTTGATTTAGGCCAACAATTTAAAGACTTTCCACTCGAGATACAGTGTACTCTGAGGCTGAGCAACAGAGAGAACATATATTGGGTGGGAACCTGATGGCAGAAATCTTCCGAGAAGCATGTCATAAAGGAGCAACATAGAAGGAAAAAGGAGCATCCCTGTCACACCCAGTTACACTTGTTTTTGCAACAATCTACACCTCTTGATCACATGTCAGTTTTTAATCCTCATAATCAAGGTGTCTTCCAATGGGACGGCCTATGAACACAAATAAATTTGGGAGAAAATCTAGAATAATGCTATAATAAATGTCCTGAGCCACAGGAGGGATGGGCACAGGTCCTGCTGTCAGCAGAGAATTCATCCTGAAAGGGAAGCACGATGGGTAACTGCTCACGTACTTTCCATATCCTGAGCCTCTCAGAGAGGTAAAGAGGAGATCTGAGTTGGTGTCATCAGGTTGGCACACAGAACTCTGTGTGTTCAGGAAACACAAGTGACCCATAATCTCCCAAGAGTCAAGATGAGGACCCTAAGGGAGGGTTTAGGGTATTGCTGAACTCAATTCGGATAGTCTGATGGTCCACTTACTTGGACCTGTGCTTGCTGTCATTCCAAGTATGCTGGCTAAGGTTGTCTGGCCTAGGCTGCTTACTTAGTATTAGCTCATTGATCTCAATGAGGTGAAGCCCTTACTTCATGGGAGCCTGAAGCAAGAGAATAGACTCAGGATTCCAGCATCTGTCAAGGATCTAGGTGAGACACAGTGAATGCCCTCACCAGAATAGGATGCATCGTGTCCATTACTTGTCCTTTTTGTCACCTGTACAGACCCAGGAAACATTGGTTTCTCTTGTTCTCAAGCATATACCTTGAGTGTGTAACTGAAGTACTGCTGTGTTTTGAAGAAGATAACACCAAGTATTAGCAGAAAAGTTCTTTGTGAAAGGAGTTCATCAAGGTAAAGATGGAATTGGTTCCCTTTCCTTGGGCACATAGACTCCAAGGAATTTTGTGAATTTCAGCTGTTGCCCCAAAAGAGCTGATGCCATGGATGGTGTCCCTGTCATTTGTTTATTTGGTATCAGGAAGGGAGATAGTCCTGTTTTGTGACTTTGCTCAAGGTATGGGAAAACCAGGCAACAGGCCCTACTGAAGGATATTTGAGTGACCTCTAGGAGCAGAAAGGCAGCAATTCACCCTAAACTGTGGGGCACACACACCTCTCATGCAGCCCTACTGGAAGGACTGGGATTGCAGAACTATGCTTGCATTCTAAAGACAGGTTTCTCTTTGCCTCCTATAGCAACACCAGGAGCCAAGCCTGAAGGTCTCATTGTGGGTCAGTGTCCACATCTCAGATAGCAGAGGAAGAAGTGTACCAGGACGAGCGGTGAGCTACATGCCTTTCTGTGATCTGAGAGTTATTTCTCTCCCAGGACAGACACTGCCTTGTCAACAGGCATCCTATGTCATATGGTTCCCTAGAGCCTTTTCCTATGAGTTTCACTTAAGGTTGCAAGCAGCTTCACTTTGAATCCCAGGATCATGGAGACTGGATATTGTGAAGTTTAGAGTGCTACTCCCAAGGAAGAAATGAAGTGGGCATTTGTAGGAGGCAACAAGTCTGTGATTCTGAGCTGAGGACACAAAACATATCCCACTATCTTCCAGGCATCTGACTCCTCAACAAGGTATTTCTGTCTCCACAGAATATCGTGATGTCTCACGGTCAGGGGAGCCAAGACAGAAACCTTGGAGGAGCCTGTCCTGACTAGAGGAGTGCACGAGGCCTCCACCTTGTGCAGGGCCTTGTGCTTCAGAAGGAAACAGCAGCCACTGTTGCATCTGCATCCTATTCTTCTGTGTTTTAAGTGGGGCCACAGCAAGAGAAGAGCTCAAGCCTGTGACATCAAGTTGTCCTCAGAATCCTTATGGGGTCTGCACTCCTCCAAGTGACATGGCTTCCAGTGAAAGCAGTTAGCACCATGCGGGCTCCAACAATGAAACAGTGAAGAGTGCAAGTCTATCCCAGGACAAGATTGTTCCTCACAGCAGAATGGATGCACTTCAAAATGTTGAATTAGATAATATTGTGCGATTTCTGATCCCGAAGTGTCAAAGGAATGAGCAGATCACCATGGAAGAAGTGGTGCACATGGTGGACCACAATTCCAGTGATGACGTCTCTGAGATCTTTAGGGAAATCTGTGAGTGCATGCGTCTGGGCTTTGGCATTATTTTGAAGGAAGTGGAATACACTACCCACAGATATGACCTTGTTTCTACCTTGGGCCTCACTTATAGTGGGATACTGGATAACACAGACCAAATTATTCCGAAAGCTGACCTCTTGATACTCATCCTGAGTGTGATCTACCTAAAGGGCAACCACGTTAGTGAAGAGTACCTCAGGGTAATTCTGAGACAGAGGAAGAGATTAGCTGAGAGAGCTCACATTGTCCTTCCGGACCCCTGGAAATTCATCAGAGAGGATTTGGTTCGGGCAGAGTACCTGGTGTACCAAAAGGTTCCCAACAGTAATCCCGCTCACTATGAGTTCCTGTGGGGTCCGAGGGCCCTTGCTGAAACCACTAATATGAAAGTACTAGAGCATGCCACCATGCTTGAGGGGAAAAATCCCAGGTCTTTGTCACTTCAGTATGTGCAGGGCTTGAAGAAGAAAAAGGCATGTTTAGGGCCTCTGGTGGGCAAGATGAGTGACAGCTGCAGGGAGATTTCCATGGCAAGTCACACAGGCTTAGTTCCCAAAGTACATGACATGGGGCCCAGTTTTATTTGGTGTTTCAGGACAGCACACGACTGTGTAATCTGTGAAGGGAAAGGGTGTGTGATGAAAATCTTCATCAAGCACTTTGATGTTCCTTTTCTTTGTATTACTTAGAGATAGAGATGTGTTTCATTTATGGATTTTTGAAATCTTGCTCCTTTTTGGAGAGAATAATGTAACATAAAATAGGATTTTTAGCTCTGCCAAGATAGTACAAAAGACTAAATCCCTGCTGAGGCTAACTTGGGCAAGTATAGGGACCACAGTTCTAATGCCAGCCCCAGGTGCTCTGACACCCCACCCATAACTTCAGAATGTTGTGTAAATTTTCATGGTAAAATTGGTTGATATATTATCTCCTATTCTTGTTTTGAAAATCTGCAACATATATATCATTGTATGTTACCCTGTTTCTGTCTTTGTTTTTCATTTTTGTTCTTGCGTTGATTTACTCTGTAAAATAAAATAAAAGTATAATAAAAAAGAAATTTTCACAGTAATTATAGGAAATTTACATGAATTTAGATATAACATAGAAATAGACATACTGACAATATGAAGTCTTAGATTTTTAGTTCTTTTTCTCTTATCTTACACTATAAAATGCGTATATATGACTGAGTTTGCATGTTTTTTCCAGATATATTTTAAAAATTACTGTTTGGAACGAAGCCCTTCAGCTCATGGACTCCATGAACTCCAAATGGTTCTTGATACTGAGTAAATACATTGTAGGAAAGAAGTGGGGATTGGGAATAGAGCACTGGGGACTAATAATTTCTTCCAAGGGACAAGAGGGGCTACAAATGCCTTGCAAGGATCCCACCTCGTAAAGGAATTTTCACGGAACAAAATCAAAAGGCAAGCACCACATGGACAAACATTATTAAAAAGCAATTATCGGGGCCAGGGAGATGGCTCAGTGGAATAAGCAGTTCCCCAGCAAGCACAAGGGCCTGAGTTCAATCCCCAGTTCTATAAAAATAAAAATAAATAAATAAAGCAATTATTATTTAAAACATAAATCACATTCTTTACTATATCAATATATGTGTCTAGTAGATAGAGTATTTTCATTTCTTCTAGTGTTTCTCTGACCGGGAAAAAATACATATCAAATATAATCAAATCAGGAGAGTTATATTTTGCCTCATAGTTTTAGAGGTGTTCGGAATATGTTTCGTTGGTGCAGTAGGAGAATAGAACCTCAGAAGATCAGAAGACTGTGAATGAACAATGCTGACCATATAATATGGTAGCCAGGAGAGGGAGGAGAGAGAGAGAGAGAGAGAGAGAGAGAGAGAGAGAGAGAGAGAGAGAGAGAGAGATACAGAGAGACATAGATGGAGAAAGAGGCAGAGAGAGACAGAGTCAGAGAGATACAGAGACAGAGAAATTGAGACAGAGAGTGCAAGCACAGTTTGAGACACACTAAGTGATTTTGAATTGCCTACCAGGGCCCCCTTTCAACCTGAACATTTCAGGCAGCACTGCAGATCTCACCTGTAATAGTCCTTCCTCAACAATAACACCATCCTGTGCATCACTTCAAGGCAGATCATACATCACTCAGTTTTCAGATTTGGCAGATTCTGTAAATCAGTAATACTAAGTGCAAAGTCTCCTCACAAGTCTCCCAGCAAAAATTTCATGCACTGTAAAGATGGATTGTCCTTTCTCTCACACCTGAGCACCAAGCACTGCTCACAACATTTTAGGGGTGGTCCATGTTATATCCTTCAAACCTTGCAAAACTTCTCCTACAAGTTCCTTTCCAAATAGTTTGAGCACTCAAGTTCAGTAATAGCAATGCCTTAGGCTTGAGGCCCATTTTCTAGATTACTAACATCCTCTAACTGGAACAATATGCTGAAAACTTGTGCTTAAAGAGGATCTATTTATTCTGCATCAAGACTTCAGTAGATCCAGGCCATGGGTGGCCAGCTCAGAGAGTCAAGGCAAGGCATAATGGCACAGCTAAAGAATGTGTCATGCCATGGCAGCTAAGAGGACAAGAGACCAGAAAGGAGCCAGAGATGATAATACCACCTCCCCATATACCCAGGTGACCTCCCTTTACTAACCAGTAACCTGTTCCTATTAAGAGACATTTGTGGGATATTCCGATCTAAACCATAACATCATTGTCTTGCAGAAAAACATCGTTAGATACTTTAGATATTTACATCATGTGACAGTGAAACTTATCATGAAATTTTTAGGACAGGAAAACTGGTTACATATACACACAGCACTTATTCATTCACCTTCATGATTTTCCTTTGTTTTCTTTAATATGTGTAAGTTGTGTGCATTAGCATCTTCTGCAATATTTCAACAAGTATACTCTGGACCATACTCAAGTCCACCCATGTTTTAGCCATTTCATTGTGTGCCTTTCCCAATGGCTAGTAATCTTTATTGCACATTCATTTTCTTTAATTCATGTATTATCTGGGAGGTCCCGAGATCGCAGCAGAAATTCTCACTTTCTCGCAGGGCTTCCTGGGAGGCTGCGGAGTGGTGGGGGGTTTCCAAGGGCACAGCAGAGGGTCTCACTTACATGGAGTGCCTGCGTTTGGACCAGAGAGGTCCCGCGAGCGCAGGGTAGCCGGAAGCTCTCCAAAACACTCTCCTGGCCTGGGCTTGGGCTTGATCTGGGGATTCCGAGAGCGCGGCAGAAGTTGTTACTCACTGGGTGGGCTTGGGTAGGGGGCTCCAGAGTGATGAGGGGTCCTGAGGGCACGACAGAGGGCCTCACTCATGTGACATGCCTTGGTTTGGACTGGAGAAGTCCAGCAGGGACAGGGTAGCCAGAAGCTGTATTATCTACGGGATCTGGATATGGAGTTTGGAATCTTAGTGATCTTCCTGTTGGAGACTCCCAATCCCTGGGATTAAAGGTGTGTGCCACCATGCCAGGTTTCTGTGGCCCACTCAGAGTGCTCAGTTGGGGCTGGACCAGCATGAGGTACTCTAGATTGAACCAGGGTGCTCTTCCTTACTAAGAGGAGCTTAGATTGCTGAGCTATCTGCCTAGACATTGAGCATTCAGTTTGATACTTTTTTTAAGAATAGCTGAGGTTTCTCAAAGAAATCATTGAGGTTTCTCTTCAATAACCTAAATATTTTTATATTTGAAGATTTATGTCAAGGATGATGAGAAAGCGCAGTGAACTAAATGTCAGAGCTCACAAGGCCCAACAGGAGAGTGAAGACTGTTGACCTAGTTCTTATGTTTGGGTAGAAGAAATGCAGTTGGGGGTCCGAGTTTAGACCTGCAGCGGTAATCCATAGAAAAAGACATTGTGTAAGGCTTTCAATCTCCTGGCCTTACAATATGACACACATTAAGAAGCATCCCACACCACAGATGACATTGATCTCAGGAGAAAAATCAGAATGGAGGGGAAAGGCAGAAGTTATTTGCAGTAGAGATGGTATGTGTAACATTCTGAATCTAACCTAGTAGGTGACTTCTGACTTGTAAAACAATCACTGATCTGAAAAAGTATATAGAATGCAATAGAAACACAGTAACAAGTATAAGAGTAAATACTTCACAGTTGCATTGGAAATTCCCTAATAAAAAACCCCACTCCCCTACAGGCTGCTGACTCAGAGCTTCTGGGCTGAGGAGTGGAGTAAACATATTGCGGTTCAGAGCTAAAGGGGTCCAAGACGCAAAGAAATCCAAGCTGACTGCTCCTAGGAGGATACAAAGAACCTAGAGAATCATTGTCTGCAGCAGCTGATGAGTTTGTAGATATGACTTCTCCAGACAGCCCAGTAGTCCTATCTGAGCAAAGCTAGGAACTTTTTATGAATTTTTGGGTTCATTGGAGCCGAGAAGGGGTAAACAGGGTACACTTTGACTTCAGAGTGAGTGGAGTAAAGGGACTGAGGAAGAGCTCCCTCAGAGGGAGACCCAGCAAACTACCCAGGTGCAGGACTGTTCTCAGCCCTAGATCACAAAGCAGTTGAATTGTTACAATGAGATTCCGGCCCCATGTTCCCTGGAAGGTGGATACATAGTGTGCATAGAGGAAGGTGTTTCCGGCTCTCTCCGGAACCAAGAGGCTGAACCCCCACCAGGACAGAGGGGAACTTGAAAATTGCGTTCCCCTCCTGCTGTGAGCCCTGGGAGACCCCGGGCACACATCCGGGTGAGCTGCCCACCAACGGGCCGCTGCAGCTTCCAGTCGACTTCGCGTCGGAGCTGCTGAGGTCCCGTTCTGAGGCGCCGGCTTCAGGTGAGAGGAATCCTGTGGGTGGGCCCGGTTGGACTCAGGGGTACAGGCTCTGGTGGAGAGAGGG
>NW_004524757.1:4418012-4427709 GCF_000260255.1 Octodon degus
CGCGGGGTGCGGAGTCCTCAGTAGGTGGGCAGCTTTGGCCTCAGTGGGAGCTGCTCGCAGACACGAGCCTCATTCTGAGGTCTTTGCTCTGGTGAGAGAGGCAGAGAGGGCCTGAGCTCATTGTGGGACTCGGGACCCTGAGGAAGGCGCACTCCAGGACACGGGGCTGGACATCTTGTCCTCCGAATAACTACTGCAAAACAACAATATGCAAGGTATTAATTATTGTAAATGCCCTACTAACCTGTTTTGAAACTGTCTCGTTACTATTTTATCTTTTTTTCTCATTAAAATGAATAAAGCCTAAAAAGGAAAATAATAATAATAAAAAAAGAAATCAGCATCTCACTTTGCAGAAATGAGCATGATTCTCCCTAGCTAGAAACAGAGGGCGGGGAGCACAGGAGATGAGAGAGATGTGCGCCCATGCCTCACCCCCACCAGCACTCTGCAGCACATCCTCTGCATAGACTGCAGGCTCATGGCGCTGGTGGCACCTACATACACCACCACTTCTCTTTCAGTGAGAAAGGAGGTGAGGCTACTCATTATGCATGCAGCACGGAGAAGTTGGGGTAACTACTTATTTAGAAAAGGATGTCTCTACTTATATTTTCATATGGCATTGCCAGTCACAGCAGCACACATGGAAGTGTAAGACAGGCCTTCCTCCCTCTGGGATCTGTTCTCCTGTTCTCTGCCCTCTGCAGAGCATGAAGTGTGACCTTGCCCTGTTACCCATGAACCAGGCAGGGCTTTACCAACACATTTTGTGAGAGCATCGCTGCCTTTTTATAGAGAAGAGTCCTTTACCTGACAGGTCTGTGACTCCTGTCTGTGCCTCCTAGTACCAGTGCTGGGGAACAGGCTTCAGGTCGGGATGGGGAAGGCAGCTCCTTCCTGCAGCACTCGGCTTGCACATACAAGACCCAGGCTTATAGAGTTCAATCGCTAGCGCTGAAAAAGAAGATCCCAGATGGTAACTAAAGCATAGATGAAGCTAGAACTCTCAGTATCCCCTGGGGGAAGTATTCTCCTTGAAATCTGAGGACACTTGGGCAGCAATGTCCAATATGGGACTCACAAGCCACTTGCTGTCTGGCAGTCCTGAAAGTGTGTAGGGCTATTGAGGAGCTGCAACTTTAATTAAACTGTGTATAGCTTTGTGTAACTGGAAGTAGCTAAACCTTATTGGATAGTCCAGGGGGAGACAGACGTTCAGGCTCTCAAGTGCTGGGGTTATGAGTTCAATTCCCATGGTAAACAGAAGTAACAATAGGATGCGGGGTCGCTACATATCTCAGGTCAGGAAAACCTGTGTTCTCTACTGCTGGCAGGTGAGGGTAGTACATCTAGAGGGTGTTTACAGAGGAAGCAGACAACCCTTCTGAAGGGATTATCCCTTTCTTCTTTAAGGCCCTTTTGCACTTGAAGTAAGAGCACCATTGTGCAAGAGGCCCAGCAAGCCCTGTGGGGTCAGGTAGAGGAGAGCATCTTCAGATCTGTCACGTGCTAATTGATGCCTTGACTTCCTCTGTGTATTAAGGACCCAGGCGATAGCACCAAACATAAATTCATGAGCTCAGTTCCCTTGAGAGATTATCCTAGGGCTGCCAGAAAAGCCCTACAAGCAAGGTAGTGAACCTCATGAAGCACACGAGCATGCTCTGTAGTAAGTTAGAGTCTCTGACTCCTTGGGGATTTCTGAATGCATCCATGCCACATAGTTTCAGCAGAGAATGGCACAGTCTGGGGGACTAAGCAGTGGGTCACAGGTCTCACTGAACTCAAGACTTTGGAACCAGAACGTTTGAGCCAAGATGGCAGAAGTAGGATCTCAGGGCCTATTACGGGTCTAGGTGAGGCAGAGGGATCCATTCACAGGAACATAAAGTACCCCAGCCTCTGCCTGTCCCTTGTTTCACCTGCATTCAGACTGAGGGCACGCAGGTGCATTCCTGCTCCCCCCCTTCTCCTTGGGTGGCTCGCATCCATGTTGCTGTGCTTTAAAGAAGGGATTTCCACCCACAACAGAGAACGTCCTAGACATGACCAGATATCAGGATGAATAGGGAGCAGGCTCCCTTTCCTCAAGCCCCATGGACCCCACTGAATTTTGTGACCTGCAAATGTTGTGCCCAGACTGGTTCTGGCATGCTTCGTGTCCCCAAAATCGCTTTATTCATGATCGGAAAGGAAGACACGTTTCCCAATGGTTTGCCTCAAACCAGAAGTCTGGGGCATACTTCGCTTTAAGGATCCCACCAGATTTTGTGAGCTGAAGCTGTTGTGTCCCGACCGTTTAGGCACACATCATGTCCCCAAATCATGATCAGAAGGGAAGACACATTTTCTAGGGTTATCCTAAAACCTGGAGAAGATTGGTGTCCTGACCCTGCTAAAGGACTTTTGAGGGACCTGAGTGAGCAGATAGCCAACAATTCTCCAGAACCATGGGGCTCAGAGCTTAGTGCACCCCTACTCGTAGGACTTGGCTTGCAGGACGATAGTTGTATTTATGTGTGTCTCAGGATACACCATGATTCCACTTGCATTTTTATAGTAAAATATGGGGTGGAAGTTGAACAGGCTGATTTGTAAAAACATTAGATACTATGAACTCACAGGGATAAATCTGATGAAATATGAAGTAGACCTATTCATTGAGAAATACAGTAATTTGGAGAGAAGAGAAAATCAAAGGCTAAATGAATACAGATGTGTCTTCATCAAGAGCCAGGTGACTGAATATTAGTGAAATATTTAATTCTTTGTCAAGTAATCTTATCAAATCATTGGTCTCAAAATGACAATCTAACATTCATAAAATTTAGAAAGGATCTAGAAGACTCAAAAAGGTTTTTATTGTATAATGATGAGACTTACCCTACTTTAAGAATTATATACTAACAAAGAGGACGCATTGAAATAACTATGAAACACATCCCTGTGACAGAAAAAAGTACCAGAATCGATCCACATATATCTGCCTAAGCAAGTGCTAATAGTGGTAAGACGTGTAGAAAGATTACAAGAAAGAAAGAGACTCACTAAAATGCCTAGTCCTGAATCCTCTGAATATGCATATGTTTTGCTGTATGTCTAATTGTGCCCCAAATCCTCATGCAGCCATGGGGCGTCTTCTAGGGATTGTGATGAAGTCATGATCCAATGCGGGGATGATGGGAGCGAGTGCTGCCCACCCCCCGGGGCAGACAGCCTGAGCGCAGTGTAAGGAAGGGAGAGAGGCTTGCTCAGTGCTGCTGCTACTGCTGCTCCTCCCCTCTGCTCTTGCTGTTTGGTTCTTTTCTGCTACCATGAGCTGCTGCCCTCTGCCACATGCCACTGAGCCTTGGAACCAGCCGGGCATGGAGTGAAACCTGCACAGACTGTGAGCTAAATAAACCTTCTTTCAATTTGGGCATCTGGTATTTTGTCACAGCAATGAGAGAAAAGTAACCAAGGCAGCATGTGCCCAGAACAATCCTGGATCCATGTCACACCCATCGATATCTATGTGGGCTCCTGCATCTGGGTCAGTTCCTATGTCTATGCGTGTATCTCTGTATGTACAATGATAATAGTGATATTCCTTTGTGACATTTCTTATCCATGGGACACATTCTGGACACAAGAGAAAGGGCAGCTTTATTCCGGCTCACAATTTTCAGCCAACAGTAAGAGAGGGAAGGGGAGAGAATTCCCTTGCACTGCTCCTCCCAGTGACCCACTCCTGTGCAACAGGTCCCTCCTCAAAACCGGGGACATTTCAGGGCACTTTAGATCTGAATCATAACAGTGTATCTCTCCTGAGAGAAACAGATACGGTCACAAGGATATTTTGAAGAATTAGGTCTTGTGATTCTGGCGCCAATCAAATTGGAAAGCAGTTGGGAAGGCTGGCGGGTTGAAAACATACATGACATTGCTTTATTTTTGTTAAAATATGCTAAGCTAAGGTTTGAGTAAATCACACATCTTACAATTCATCTTTGCCAAAAGTTTGAGAAGCACTTAAATCACACATCTTCATGGGAATTCAGTGGCATATTTCATCACAGTGATACAGGGCACTGCATCCAACACAGGCCAGGTTTGCCCACTCTCCTCCACACAGTTCCCACTGTCTTATCTGACACACAGGCTAGGCCACTTCACCCTGCTTCCTGAATTAATGCTGTTAAGCAAGGAAAGAGAGCGACACAGTCAGGCCTAACAAACACAGATGAGCAACTAAATGTAAACAACAAAACATGAAGAAGCCAAGGGAGTGATGGCAGACTCTTGACCTGGGACTTGTGCTTGGACGGCACAGGGAACTGGAGGTTCTGCACTGAGGCCCACATAGGTGGACCATGGCAGCATGTGCTGAAGGAACTTTCAAACTTCCCGCCTCTTTAGCACTGCACAGTCTGAGGTGACACCTCATACCTCAGATTCCAATGAACTAATCATAAGAGCCGGACACCAGGACCCTGGCAACAGTCTGGCTGCAGAGACTCTACTGAAAATCACCTGGAAACTGCTATGGGTGAGGACTGGCTTTCAACTCAACTGTTATTTAACAGAGAATAAAGAATGCAAGAGAAGAAGAAAAGTATACCAGTGAAGCATGCACAGTGCACATAATTATTCTATGATCAAATAAGAGTGCCCTTCCTTCCTCCTGAGGGAAACCTGGGAATCAGTCTTCTCCTGAGGTGAACACTCTCAGGTGCTTCAGAATAAGGATCTATGCTGTGCCCAAAAGTGAAGTGAAGCTGCTAGAAAAGACTCATGTGACCTGCAGAGTACAGTCTTTCCTCATCTGACTCACACTAGGCACAACCACGGATGTGAAGTTCAATGACCCCTGCCTCGTGGGGTGAGCAAGACGGCCTTGTTCTCAGGTTCGCTCTTCAGGAGGTGAGCGCAATAATCCCCAGATCTGTTAGCAGTGCAGGAAAGCAGAGGGCATGTTGTGGAAGCCCCATCCCTTCTGGACTCTCCCCAAACTATCCAGATGTGTTCATTTCTCATTCCTGCTCCAGCAGGAAAGTTTTTCAAGTAAGACCAGATTGCTCTGCACTGACCTTGAGACTGAGATGCTTACACTGAGGGGATCAGACTCAGGTCCGGAGAGGACATGGCTTCAGATCCTTGCCTAGGTTGGAGAAATGCGGGACTAGTTTTCCACCCGTGCTGTAGCCCCCAGCACTTGGTAAAATATGGACTCCACTGACTGCCTCATGGGATCAGTGCAACGGAACATTATGTTGGGAGGTTCAGCGTTCAGGTGAGAGGAGTAGAGTGGGTGCGGTCAGTTGGATGCATTGTGGTGGGCTGTGGGGGAAGTAGAGATGATCCTCCCAGAGAGACTGTCCTCCACCTCTCCAGAATCTCCTCTCCTGTCAGCCCTGGCCCTCACAGAAGCAGACTTGTTAGAGTGAGCTTCAGCTTCAGGGGCTGCAGGAAATGGTGCCTTGGGCACAGGGTAAGAGAATCAGGTCCACAGAGGACTAGGGTACATGTTCTGACAGGAGCCAAGATGTTGACCCTTAGGGTGGAGGGAGGAGTCTGAGGAATTCCTTTCTCCTTCTCCTGTCAGCCCCAGGAGATCACGTGCACTTGCCAGATGTGATATTCACTCCCTGCCTCCGCTTTGGGTCAGAGTGCCTGGAGGTCCTGTTTTGAGCTGTGCACTTCAGGTGAGCAAGCAGAGAGGGGCGGGTGAGTGAGGGTCAAGTTTCCAGTTGTGGGGTGAAGGAGGAAACCCTACCTCAGAGGTAGAGACCTGGAATAAATCAGATTCATCATGATCCCCCACAGTAGAGGATTCAGCTCCCTGGTGGGTGCTAATTTTACCTCAGTTTATCCACAGTGCAGAGTCTCAGCCTTTTGCGGAGCACCTGGTTTCACTACACAGGAGTGGATAGGACCTGGGTTCCCACAGGTAAATGGGAAGACTGAGGGGTACTGTATAATCCACATTTACGAGACAGAGTCTCACTACAATCTAGCAAACCCTCTGGTGGCTGCCTACATAGAAAATGAAGAATTTTCAGGACCGCAAGGCCTTTGTAGTCCATGGACCTGACAGGATATAAGAGCCTGGTTCTCCAGACTGAACTTCTGGTGAGAGGGGCAGAGAATGGGATTACTTAGGAATCCCTAACCCAGTGAGGTGATTTTAGGAGGTTCTAGAAAGTCCTGTCTTCTGGGACATGCCTGTCACACTGAACCATTCTAAGGAGAGCACCACTTTCTCCTCAGTTGTAAATGATAGGTAGAGCCTTTTAGTAAAGGCTTTGCTTGAGGTGGGAGGAGCAAAAGTTCCTCGGTAGGTAGGTCAAGAGAACCCTGCATAGGGAGAAAAATGTGTCAGCAAAGGAACTTTTGCCCTCAGGCCGCCAGTAGAGGAGAGCCAGAATCTAGATCTAAGGAGTGAGCTTCAGCGGGCAGGAACAGAGGAGATTTGGGCAAAGTTGGGTCAAGGAGAGCACTGACAGGGGAATGAGGAAGTCCCAAGCCAGGCAGAGGTTCCCATACTACCTATATTTGCCTCTGTGACAGTCCAGAAAGGGTGACTAGGTGGGGGAAAGAAGCGGAATGCTGGGTGAGGGGATGGACACCATTCACCCCTGTTGCCTCAGGCCTCCTTGAGGGCAGGGATAGCACCTTTCTCTGAAACCTGTGCTGCAGGTCTAGGGAGCAGAGAAGACTGGGCTTAGTCAGGTCGAGGTGGGTCACAGTTCAAGCCTCAAAACACAGTGTTTCCTCATGGAATTCAGATTCACTTCTTCCTGCAAAGAGAGTGGATATGGGCTTCAGCACACAGGGAAGATAGGATGGGCCTCTCAGCCATGTCCCTCCCAGTTGACCTGGGTGTCAAAGCCCTGTTTTGAGGTCATTGCTTCTAAAGGGCGTAGAAAATAGGACTGAAGATCGGTTGGGTTAAGTTGAGGGTCTGAAATGAGAGAGGAAGCCACAGAGGAGGTGGTCAGGCCCATCACTGCCTCTGTTTTCAGTGCTGCACTGTGAGTGAAAAATTCTCAGGTGAGGAGCTCCTTTTGCCTCAGGGAACCTCTGGAATTCAGAGCCTGGATCTGGGACCTTGCTTCTGGTGGGAGCAGCAGAGAGCCTCAGGGCTCAGCTAGGTCAGGTTGAGGGACTGTGAGGTAAATGTAACATCCCTGAGCAAGGTAGTGGACACCAGTTACCATCCCTGACTGTGATACCCACCCTGTAACTGGGACACGCTTCAAAGGAAAATCTACTTCCCACCTCCAAAACCATGTTCCCTTTTCTTCCGTAGATACTCTTGGGTCATACAGTTAGTTCAAAATGGGCAGCATGAATTTGATATAGGACAGAGGGCCTGCTTTTGGGAGGCACCCTTTTGAAGTCAGAGAGAACACCAAGTGCCCTGTAGAAAATTACTTTCAGAACTCCATGTCACTCCTGTTAAGGTCTATGGCACACAATCACTGAAGCTGGCCTCTGGCATGGGAGAAAGGCAAATGCCTAGTTCTGATGTCTCTCCATAATATAATGGGAGTAGGGAAAATCTATCACATACATTGCGAGGTGCATAAAGGTGTGAGGAAACCCAAGTCAGCAAGCCTTCCCCTGAGCAATCCAGATCCATCCCTGTTTTTGGTTCTGACCGCACAGGGCCAGGCTAGTTTGAATGAGTCATTTCCCAACATTTTCCTTGGGGAGAAGAGGCACACTCAGTAAACAGGGACTAGGATGAGACCACCAGGAATCAGGGTCAGGAAACCAAGGGAGGAATCAGAGCACCCATCCCTCCACACTAGAATAGACCATGGAGGCCTTCTCTGCCCCAGGTGTCAGGCCACTCACTCACTAGGCCTGGGCTTGGGTGTGTGAAGACCCATCTTCTCGGGGAGAGACTCGGAAAATGCCAACATTCTTGATCTTGGGTGAGGGTTAACTTCCCACTGCAACACAGAGAGTCAGAAAGAAGACTGCCCCTGCTCTTGAGTCTAGGAACGCCCCATGCAGGCTTATCAACAGGGAATTCCTCACTTGTAAAGCAGTGTCTATAGGACCTTCAGATCTTTGAAGAAGAAGAAGGCTACAGGGAAAAAGGGTCCCTGACCCTGGTCAAGTCATGATGAGAGGTGAGGCAGGGTGCCTGGGCTCAGAACACCTGAGAGATGGAATGCAGTCTGCCTAGTCTTTCAATCTGAGTGCTGTCCTGCAGTCCCACCTCCAATCAGAGACAGTAGCACTGTGGTCATGTACCAGGGAGATCTTTCCAGGCCTCATGTGGAAGACAGAGACATGAATTTGAGGGACAGTTCACCTTACATCAGAGGGTCCTCCACTGAGGTGTCAGGCACTAGGACATGCAGTTCACATTTGCTGTGCATCTTGGTTTTAGAGAGTAGGGGACACTGCTGTGTGTAGTGTGGCCTCAGATCACCAGACCCAAGATAACAGAATTGGCTTGGGAGTGTGTGGGAGAGCTTTTGGTCCAGATAGTATACTAGGGTGGCCAAAGGCAGGACCTTGGAGAACACTTACCCTGGCCTCTACTTCCACCGATATTCTCTTAGGGTGATGGTGGACTTGATTTGCCAGTTGCAGCCTCAGGTCAGCAGTGGCGAAATGTGAGCACCTGGGCCTTCCCAGACAAGTGAGGGCCTCTGGGTTCCCCTCTTCAGTCTGGGGAAATCCTTACAGAGATGTCCACATGAGCTGCATTTTTGTCTCCCTTGTCTCAGGAAGGTGGTCACTGCTGTGAGGATCTTCACCAGATCACAAGAGGAGACACATCTTGTGGTAACAGGAGCAGGTGAGGATCTGCTGGGAATCAAGGAGAAGAACCTGGGTGAGCAGTGAAGCTTGTTTATAGTGAAGCATGCTTGTGACACAAAATGGTCACATTCATTGTGGGAAATTGCTCCATGTCCATGACACATAATCCTGCTATTCTATGTCTTTCCATATTCTCCCTCAGCTTCACTGTAGCTCTGGACCAAGTGTACATGCATCTGAGTTGATGCAACTTGTGTTTGCAGTACGTAAATGTCACATTTCTAGTAGACAATTACATGTGCAATATTCAGAATTTCCCATTTTAATCTATGCCACTCTCCTTTTTCCTAATATCTCTTTTTTCCTGCTTTACAAAATATTATAAATCTGGCTCAGCTTTTATTATTATCTGTATTTTTCTTTCCTTTTCATATACAGATTGGATTTCTGATATAAGAGATACCGTACAATATTGAAGCATGAGTTTCGGATTTAGGTCACTCAATCTTGTGCTCCTGAAGTACATATATTTTCCCACAAAGGACTCTGGCTCTTTCCTGTTTATGGGAGCATAGTACTTCATTGTGCATAAACACATTTTATTTATCCATCTGTTGATGTCCATATAAGTTCCTTGCAAAATTTAGCTACTGTCAACTTTGCTGCTATAAGCATGGGTATGCTCCTATCACTGTCTTATGATGTCTTAATTCTCAGAGAAAGAATCCTAGATGGAACTATATCAGTTCAGCATAATTTTTGATACTTTCAAAATTATCCCCATGTTGACTTGAGCAGTGGTTGCACCTGGTTGCACTCACACCAACAAGGAATAAGTGTTCCCTTCCCCCAAAGGATCCCCAGGATTTTCTCTCTGTCATTTCTTCAGGATAACCACTCTGTCTGGAATCAGATGACATTTCAGGGTAGA
>NW_004524757.1:4428214-4435358 GCF_000260255.1 Octodon degus
GTTTTACCATGTAGATTGCTGAGATAGTTTTCTTTTAGTTCAGTGCATGGTTAGCAGTATGGGTCTAGGTTCAGGCTTTGCCTTGTGGAGAGGTGGTTTTCTGAACACCATTTGACAGAGGTGACATTTCCTTTAGAATTTGGCCCCTTGTCAAGGATAAGATGCTTGAACTTGGTTGGTTTTGTTGCTGTATATTTGTTCTCCTGGATGCATCCAAAGAGGGTGTAAGGCCAGCATGATACTGTTTTATTATTGCAGATTGTACTTTAATTTGAGGTCAAGGACTGTGATGCTTCTGACCTTGCACTGTGCCTAGTATTGCTTTTAATGTTCCAAGTCTCTTCTGGTTCCATGTAATTCACCCTGCAAATTGTTTTCACGTTCCTACCTTCCCACTACTACAACCACTTCTGTCATTCTTGTTGGAGCATGCTATTTATATTTACATATAATTTATCTTTATATGTATGCCATGATTAAAGGTTTGCTTTGCCAGTCAGAAGAAGCAATGTGGAATCGGAAATGGTGTGTTTGACTTAGCTCCCTTCAGATACAGTCTCCAGGTGGTCACATTTACCTAAAAATGTCTTCGGTTTATACTCCTTTTGCACAGAGCAGTTCTGTGCTGTATATATCAGCATCATATTTTCTGTAATCTGAGTGTGCTGATGCAGTATTGCTGGGCTGTAGAGAAGGCAGCCACAAGGCAGTACAGAGAGCGCCCTGGACCTCACCATTTATCGTGATAAAGATGGAAGAGCACCCTCTCCTGAGACACAGGGCCCAGCTGAATTTGTGAATGCCTGATTTTGCCCAGTGCCTCATGAGGCCCTAGATGGCAGCAATGCATTGGGTTTATTCCCTGTCAGGGGAGAGACATTTGTCTTTTTCTGAGACTTTGTTCAAGCTAGCACAAGACTGGGATGCAGGCCCTGCTGAGTGCCATTCGAGTGATCTGGGACAGCAGGGAGGCAGCCATTCACTCGGTACTCTGTGTCATTCACAAGTCATGGCCTCCCCCACTAGGAAAACTAGGGTAAAAGGACTATGCTTGCATTCTTCACACAGAGATCTGCTGAATCTCCTGCAGCAGCTCCAGGAGCCAGGGATGAGGCACTTGTTGGACAGTGTCCTCAGCTCACACAGCCAATTCAATACAGGCAGTGTCTTCAGTGGGGGTGTGGTGTATGGCCTGAAGTGGACAGAAGAATTTTCCCATGCCAGAAAGGACACATCCTTTTCCGCAGGTCTCCTACACCATATTGTCTTCAACAGTGTCTTGTCCCATGAGTTAAACTGAAGCCTGCAAAGCTGTCTCATTTCACATTCCAGTATCACTAGGACGAAACAGTGTGAAGTCGAGAACGTCCCCCAAAGACACCAAGTGTGGCTCTCTGTGGGAAGCAATGTGTGTGGTGACTCTCAGCTAAAATAACTAATAGTCTCCCTCTCTCCTGCAGATCGGAGTCCTCAACGTAAACTCTCATCATCCACTTGGAACACCATGATGCCCCATGGTCAGAAGAGCCAAGACAGCCTGCAGGAGGAAGAAGGCCATCCTGGACAAAGCAGTGCACGAGTCTTTCCGGGTGCCCAGGCCCTCAGTGATGAGGGAACTGCTCCCGCCACTTCTTCCTCTGCATCCTCTTGCTCGTTCACTTTCACTGTGGCCACAGGAAGAGAGCAACCTGGGCCTGGGAGCACAAGTGGTCCTCTCAATCCCGAGGGACTCTTTGCTCTCTCCAGTGCCATGGCTTCCAGTGAAAGGAAGCAATATAGTGAGGGGTCCAGCAGTCAGCAAGTGGAGGGTCCAAGTCTGTCCCAGGACAAGGATGCCACTCAGATCAGGATGGATGCAATGAAAAATGATGAGCTAGATACCATCCTGAGATTTCTGCTCCAGAAATATCAAAAGAAAGAGCAGATCACCATGGGAGAGTTGGAGCACATGGTGGCCCACAATTCCCCTGAGCAGTTCCATGTGAACTTTGCAGAAATTTGTGAGTGTATGCACCTGGGATTGGGCATTATTGTAAGGGAAGTGGGTTCTCCTGGCCACACATATGAGCTTGTCCCTGCCTTGGGACTCACTTATAATGGGGTACTGGATGATGCTGACCAGATTATTCCTAAAGCTGATCTCCTGATACTTATCCTCAGTACAATCTTCTTAATGGGCAACAGAGTCAGTGAAGAGCAACTTAGGGACATTCTGAGACATAGGAAGGTATTAGCTGAGAGATCTCACATTGCTGTTGGGGACCCCTGGAAATTCATCAGAGAAGATTTAGTACGGGCTGAGTACCTGGTGTACCAGCAGGTTCACAACAGTGATCCTGCTCGCTATGAGTTTCTGTGGGGTCCAAGGGCCCTAGCTGAAACTACCAAGATGAAAGTACTAGATCATGTAATCATGCTGGCTGAGAAAGATCCCAGGTCTTGCCCGTATCTCTATGAGCAGGCTATGAGAGAACACGATGGTACTTTCAGCGCCTCTGGAGGGCAGGATAGGAGGCTGTGACAGGGTGTGTTCCCCAGCAAGTCACAGGCTTACTTCCCAGCCCAATGAATGAGGCCTAATTTTCATCTGTGCTTCTGGAGAGGAGGCATTTTTCTTAGCACTGAAGGGGCAGGCAGGGTCTAAAATACCATGCTTAACATCTGGAAGTCTCTCCTCTTTGTATTACTTGTAGATGCAGTAGTGACTTATTTGTAAAGCTTTCATCACCTGTTATTCCAGGGCCTAAAGTAACTTGAACCCTAGCAATACATATACAATAAAATCATTTCTTTTATTTTTGTGTTTTTATTGTCTATATTTTAAAAATGTCCATGTGCCTGAATTTGCTTGGATTCTTGAATTATATTCCAAAAATTATTGTTAAAAAAGAAACCTTTTAGAAGTCATAATAGTAGTGAGTTATCAGCACAACTTGCAATTGTCTGAAGTTGTTGACTTGAGCCTTTTACAGCTCAGCATATTGATATAGCTTTACTTTTTATACTTTGTGGTTATCCTTTTCTGATGGATGGCTAAGACCAATTTAACGTAAGACCTATATAAGTAAAAATGTATCTTTTGCTATCTGATAAGATCTCTTAAATCCCTTCAGGATTTAGCCTGGAACCATGTACAGAACCTTGTGGGTCTTTTGTGAGTGTCAGCTGTCTAGATGAATCATGGCCATTGTTTGACCAATTTGCTCTCTATGAAAGCCTGAGAGAATGTTTTCTATATTGGGTTATTTTGCTGAATGCAGGTACCAACAATATTTGGACTGACATCAAGTATTAAAAAGTCCTTTAAACACTTCTCCAAATTCAGCTTCTGTAACAGCAATGGAACACCCATCTCTGGCAAAACAAATGGAAAATGGGGGATAAAAATAAAGGACCATTTTGTAGTGAAAAAAAATAGGTATATAAAAACAGAATAGATACACAGCTTCTTTCTCTTAGTTCACTGAGAAGAAAGGATTGTCCTAATATTGTTTATACAAGATATCATGTCTACATCTCATCCACTGAATAACTGATATGAAGACAACAATATGCAAAGTATTAATTATTGTAACTCTCCTACTAAGTTGTTTTGAAAATGTTTCATTGTTATTTTATCTATTTTTTTCTCATTAAATGAATAAAAAATTAAAGAAACCTTTCAGTTCATGGACACAGGGACCTCAACACTTCAATAGTGGATATATTTATTGAAGAACAGAAATTGGGAATAGGAATGGAGGAATGGAGATTAGGAACTGCCTCTTAGAGCCAGGAGTGGTGCCAAAGGAGTTGCCCATGAGAGCACCTCTCAAAGGAAGCTTCCTGGAGCAAAATCATGCAGTGAGCCATACATGGTTGACAGTAGGAAAATATATAAAATTTCGAGCAGATTCAATTATCCAAGCTTCCATAACTGCTCAGGGAATTATGATCATTGACTGGAGCCCATTTTTATATCTAGTTGTTTTTGCTATGGTATTTTTTTTATGGTATTGTTTTATGCATCATTTGGTTACACTTTTAGGATTGGTATGTAAGACCAAATTGTCACGAGGCATTTGTTCATCAATATTAACCTCCCACTGTCTATCGCGGCCAATCAAGTCACCTCAGGCATTGCTTTGGCACCATGTATAGAGGCTTTCCTCTCATCTCTCCGTGCCAGCGATCAGCGTGGTTCATGACCTGGCTTGATCATGCTGCTTTGTGTGAAACCATGAGAGAATTTCCCTTCTTGATGGCCCACCTGTGCTATATTATACACTTACTAATTCTTGTCTTCTGGAGTCTTGCAATCTCCCTGCTCAATAATCTCTGTCACTCAACAAAGTTGTAAGATCGTGTAGAAAGTTTCGCTCATACCCTGGGAGTTTGGTGGCCTTGGAGAGCCAAGGCCGAAATTTCAATTGTACTCTTAGCCCTATTACATTATTTTGTTGTGATTTCTAAACTTTAGTTGTTGAACACGGAGAAGACAAAATCAGTGATAGAAGTATTGCAGATGGAGCAGTGAGCTTAACTATTACAATTTCATTCTTTCATTTTTTAAAGGGAGTGTAAATTAGAAATAAAAGATTATAATTGATATGCAATTTCACTTAACAAAGAAATTTGAATTATGCAGATTTTGTTGTAATACATGGTATTGTCCTCCACCTACTTATTTATATTACCAGATATATGCAAGTAAAATTCAAAGAAGAAGCAACAGGAAATGTAAAGAAAATTAAGAAGAGAAAAAGTAAAAACAATTGAAAAAAAGCATATGGAACCATTTAAAACATTAACTTCTTCATTTCATAGACCAGCAGAAATGCACAGTACAGTTGTCCAAACCATCCTGCTTACATACATAGATAAATCTCTTTCCCCCACTCCATCTCATGTTCTTCTCCTCAACTCAGTAATACCTAAATCACCAGTACTTTGAAATACAAAGCAAAAGCACAGGATTTTTAAGGCTTAAGAGTCATGACCGATGTTGTAGTTTAATCCCAGCAGAATGTTATCAGAAAACAATTGTTTAGTTTTAGAGAAAACTTGAAATGAAATGTTATATAGAGTCCAGGCGTGGTGGTGCACACATATAATCCCAGCACTAGAGAAGAAGAACTCAGGATTGCTACGAGTCTGAGATCCACAGTGAGACCCTGCACACACATACACACCAAAAAACCCCCAAAGTGTTAAATAGTATTTCACCATGGTCATCATTATATTCTTAATAAGACACATTTAAATATCCATATTAGGATAGGATAGCTTTTCAGTCATTCTTTAAAGGGATGTAACATAAGAAGAATATCATTCCACATGCATGTATGGAAGAAGGTTATGTTGTCTAGCCTCTAAAGTGTTTGCCATTGGTTAGACATTTTCATGCCTAAGCTTCACAGAGTATGTTGACATAAAACATACATACACTTTAAAAAATCCTATCATCTGGCTGGTCATCTCATGTTGGCTAGACAGAAACCTCTTATTACAAATAGCTAGAGCACAGGAGAAGCGCAGATTTCAGAGTCTAGGATTGTTAATGAGTTCTACACCTTAGAAGAGTTCTAATCCAGGAAGGCCCAAATATATTTAGAACACCATGATGTTCAAAATAATGAATATCATAGCTAAATGAATACCTCTGTCTCTTAATTTGTTTGTACCAGGACAAGCTTTTAATAAAAAAAATCTTATTGTCCTATCCAATAAAACAACCCTTTGATGATGAACCATAGGAAATGTATTACAGAAATATGTGTAGTAGCACTTATTTGGATAGATTCTCACAAGACTACGGAACACACTGGAGGTCCATTAGCCAAAAAAGTGAAAGAAACTTTCAGGCAGTAGTTTCTTCATTCACCAGAGGGAGTTATCTAAGCAATTTCCTTAAGCCTAAGCCATCCCCAGTGAATTATCATAACAAATTAATGACATATGACAATGAGATGATAACTTTAACCTGTTTTTTCTGACCAGTGAAATGTTTTATTGTGTTATAGTACACAGGCAGGAGTATGTACCGCATTGCATTTGAACAGCACCTCTGGACATCATTTTGTCAGGTGGTAACCTTGGCAGAAGCATGCACTTAACTCCAATGATATGTATAAGCCAACTTCAATTATGTACAAATGTTCAAACATACAAATGGAATTATACAAATATACAAATATTGTATCTAAAAAGATAAAGTGGTGGGGAGCAAACAACCCTCCTGCAAGTATTGAACATAGTCTCAACGTGGACAGACAGACAGACAGGCACACAGCAGACAACTGTTAACCGACCAGAGTGTATTATTCTGCCCTTTTTACAGTTTAAGTTTGTAGCTGTAAATAGACTGGTCAGAACATCTGGAAGGTGATCTTAAAGGCAGAATAAAGGATTTTGTACCTGTGAAACACATTTTACAGCTGTGAAAGCAGACAGCATGTAAGGTGGGCTCTAGGCTGCTCATTTATCTGAGTGGATTATGCTGCTATATTTGCATCTCGTGCTATTATTATAGCCAAAGTTGTTGGATACTAACAGCTGATAGCCAAAAGTGCTGTTTCCATACCATGTAACATTTTCCTCTAGAGACAGAGTATTCAAGGTAGATTAATACCTGTATGTATGTAAAACTGTTATGAAATCCATGAGGTTCCCTAGATACGTTTGTAATTTCAGTGCACTTATCCAGGCTACAAAAACACGCTCACTGCTCTGTGCTTTCAAAACAAGTCAACCCTTTGCTTGAGATGGGGAGAGAAGCTAAACTACTCTCCAGTTCTGCCTAAGGATTGAAGGCCAGATGAATTGGCCCTAAGAGTTATAATTTATTCTTTGATATTTTCAGGATTTAATTCAGAGCAGATATTTTTATGGTGGATCAAAGATGAGTGAAGGTTACTTTGACTCTGGAAGGGGAAATGGAGTGGAGGCAGCCTTGCTGAGGCTTGGTCCTGAAATTCAGGAGATCCAGAGGAGATAACTGCCATGGATTCAACACTGTTGTAAAACATGGCTTTTTGGAGGCACAGGGCAGTGGATAAGGGTCAGAAGATCACCTCCGAATACAGCTCAAGATATGCATCCTAAGCACCTCAGGTGCAGACAGACAACTAAGAGCAGGAGCTTTCCCAGGTGGGATCTCCAATCA
>NW_004524757.1:4435918-4443557 GCF_000260255.1 Octodon degus
ACTGTAGCTGCTATGCAGCCAGGGCCAGACCCTCAGAGGAGCAATCTTAGTCCTGGCATGACAGCCTGAGCACAAGGAGGACTGCTCTGAGCAGTGCTTGGAGATGGTGCTGAAGCCCGGAGTACTCCTTACCTGGGACAGCAATGAGAAGAGTGGCACAAGGCAGGACAAGATCCAGGTAACTGATGTTCAGGCTCTGCACAGTGTTGCTGAGAGATAAGGCTGGCTTTGAGGTGAGCAGAGGCCCTTACATACATGTATTGGTACACTACTCTGTCCTGGGATTGTCCAGGATCCCAGGTCTTGCACCGCCTCATGGACTGCTTTCCTAGTGACAACTTCTACTTGTGAATTGAGTTTGGCTTGACATTCTTACGAGATAGACTTCAGAATGTGTCTAGTCACTTTGGCCAACAAGACATGTAGTCAGATGAGTGCTTCACCCAGTGCTTCTGCCTCCAGCATCCCTTCCCACTGTTCACAGGTATCTTCCCCTGCCTTACACCCCTACTGAGTCTGGGATTGTTTTCACTTACTTCCCTTCTGAAGGTTGCTTATGCTGGATGTGTTGGGATGCATGAATGTGCTGGAGGTTTCATGGAGCTCATCTGTACTGAGATGACTTGCCTGCTGGAATTCTGGGGTTGTAGGCTTCATTACCACAGATGCCTCACGAGTCCCAAAGTTGAATGTGGTGAAGGAGGGATGATAAATATTGTTCTTCCAGTGGAAGAGAAGCTTGCAGAGAGCGGAGTGGGATTTTCACCCAAATTTTAAGGTCTGTGAGTGAGGCATTCCCAGCAAATATAGAGAGCTCCACAGCTAGCCAAGCAAGGATTACAGAGAACATGTTGATAGTGATGACCACTGAACTGCTGTTTTCTCACATTTCTCTTCTGTTTTATTCTGATGTGTAGATTCCCCTGGAAACACACAAGCAGAGTTTGCAGAAAAAAATTAGAGAATCAGAGGCTTACAATCAGTTGTGTATCAAGAAATAGTGAACAAACAGGATGCCAGATATTTTGCCTTGTGTTCCAACGCATACCTTACATACCACTCACTTGTACAACCAGAAAAGTGTGTCACGACTACTTTACAAACAAAGACACCGAGACCTACGGGACTTGGGAACTTCTTAGGACAGTGTGTGGGCAATGATAAGGCCATGATCTGGACTCTAGTTGTGAGCTCATCCAGGTGCCACCCTCTGCCCATTTCTCCTGAAGTGAACCCTGCTGTTTTAGGCATTTGTTTTTGTACTTACAAAGCTATAAAAAAATTCCAGGGTATTTTATTTACCTCTCTCTGGACACTGAGATCAAATGTGGAGACTTAAAGTTAAAGAAGGAAAGATTTACTGAGCTCATGCTTTGTGGATTGTTCAGTGCAGAGTCCCCTCGCTCCAAGGCCCTTGGCCTGACACAGAGGCAACTCTTGCGAGCACTGGAAGCATATAGAAGCTACAAGAGCAAACATGGGAGCAAGCCTCTCTCTCTTCCTCAAACTTTGTGTGGGCTCCCCTCCCCAAGGAGGGGAGCAGCTGTCACATCTTTAATCCCAACAAGAGATAATGAACCCATCACAAGCTCCAGATTCAGCACACTCAAAAAGATGACTTAATATCTACACTCAGCTGTCTGCAAATCTCGGCCTCCATCATTGCATGAGGCACATGGGGAACATCCGGGCACAAAATCTAAGACAGGGTGAAGAAGGTCCTGGAGTCCAAGGCACTGAATAATGTGCTGAATTAAATATGCAAAAATGAGCCAGCGATGGGTCCCAGGTGAACTTTCAGAACCACCTGCTCTGCCCTATGGCTTTGGAAGGCCCTTCCTGTCACTTCATTCACCCTGCAATGTCTCCAATAGCATCAGATTTGTGGCATGAAAGTTAACTTCCTACAATTAAATCGAGACCCTGTGTTATGTACCGCAGAAGCAAAGTGACACTCAAATAGATGCTAAGTTACATAATGTACTCCTTGTCTTGGCAGGTAAATTAAGACAGATTTTGCTATCTAGTCACTGTTTTAAGACTTTAGTATAAGAAGTTACTCCAAAATGTAGCCTTAAGAAATAGGCTTCCCCCTGAGTTTATGAGGTGGACACAACCCAGCTCCTAAGAACATGCAGGTGAGGCGGGATCATGCAGAACACAGTAGAGAAGGAAAAGGATCATCTGTGGCTGAAACCATCCAAACCAGGATAGCCCTCGAGTAGCTGGAAAGGTCTTTTCAATTAACCACAAAATAAAATTAATTCACCTTCCTTCTCCAGGCAGGAGGCTGTGAGCTCTGCACATGAATCTGAATATCTGCGCTGTGCTCAGTGGCCTTCTGCTGAATTTCAGACACAGGCAGTCAGAGACACAAAGGAATAATTCTCAAGTTAGGAAAAACTGGCCACGAGTGCAAAGACAGACAAATACTGTCCCCCTACCTAGGAGGTTATTGTGAAGGGAAGTACACAGGAGGGCCAGTGAGTGAAGAACAAGACCCTCTCATGGACATGAGGCCGGAACTCCATCTGTAGGATCTGTTTCACTCCAAGTTGGCACTTGAAAGCCTGGAAAATTTCCAGTTCATGTCACGTGAGCATCAAGTCCTCCCAGCCCAGAATAAAACTTTGTCTTAATAAATCATGCCTATTGCATTTTGTGAGCATCTGCTGTGTAACCACCTACATTAACCCCACTATTCCTCCCTCCCACAGCATGCCCTGCCTTGTTTTTCAGCCATAGGATCCTAGAAACTTCACAGACCACTTGTCTTTAAGAAGAGGCACTGGGTCATGCTGTGCTAGCATGAAAATCCTAGCAGACCCCTTCCTCATCTGTACGATCCACGTACTCACAAGTTGCTGCAGGACAACTAGATTACACCTCAGACCCTGTGCACACAGCACCCCGAATTCTCTGTACCCCCACCTAGCAGTTTTACCCAGCATGGTTGTTTCCTTTCAGAAGAGCCGTCTGGTTTTGTATCTTGCATGTGCTGGTCAGTTGCTACCCCACAGATGCTGCCTGCAGCCTTTCCTTCATGCCACCCACAGTCATAAACATTCCAAGCCTGCTGTCAGTCCCATGATGGCCATGATGTCCTCTCCAGTGTGAGTGTCCAGTGGTGCTAAAATTGCTCAAAATCCCTGTGCTGGCTGACGGTTTCCTCCTATAGCCTGCTATAGCTCTGCTCCTTTATTCCTCCCTTTAATCACTTGACCTCAGCTTACCCAGTTCAAAGCATTATCCTTTGCTCTTACTGCCACCTGCTCAATGCAGGGGCAGATGGTAAAGTGAAAACATCTCCTCTTAAGTATGTCTGGTAAGGGTAATTTCCAAACATCCTTTGGTGTGTGTCCAAGCACACTTACGGTTTCCTTCACCAGAAAAACACCATGAACATGTGTTTCTTACCATGAAATCCAGGTAATCAGACTGAGGTTTAAAAGTGGAGCTGAGAACAGGCACCTCACATTCAAGCAGCACAGAGGGGAGCTTTGTGTAGGGCTGTCATGCAATGCCAAGTTGTGGTAAAGGCAATGTGGACGTTACCAGAGCAAACTGGCTCAGTGGAATAAGCACTTCCCTGGCAAGTGCAAGGGCCTGAGTTTAATCCCTGGTTCCTCAAAATAAAAAAAGAAAGAAACAAAGAAAGAAAGAAACCAAAAGCAAGCAAAATAAAACATGATAAATTTAAAGATAAATGCAAAGGATAGTAAAAAAAAAAAGGAGCAGCGAGGGCAAAGCATGTACTGGGAGGCTGAGGCAGGCACATTGCAAGATGCATCTTAGGTGTCATTGGGTCTTGAAGAAGGATTCTCCCTCACAGAGTGTAGGGGAGAGATCAGTGCGGTGAGGAGGGCCTGACGTACAGGCACCCCATGGCTAACCTCCACAGTTCACTGTCTGGTACTCTGTCCAATTTGACAAGAACAGTGCACTGGGACACCCAGATCTGGACTGAGCTTATCATGTCTCCAGGACGCCAAGAGATGACAGCAACCATGCAATGTGAGAGACTCCTAGGGCATAAACTAAAACCACAGCAATGACTACACACTTCCTTCACAGAGCATAGTCAAGTCCAGCTGCAGATAAATAACCTTGGAGAGGATGCCTTGGCTACATAACTAGATGCTTCTGCCTGCCTCATTCCTGTGTGGTAGGTATTTGGCTCGATGGGGATGTTGAATACAAACGTCAATCCATTGTGCAACACTAAGGGTACGCCTTCAGTCTCAGAGGAGGTTTGTACCGTGGCTTTCTTCACAGGCTAAAATTGTTCAGATTTTGACTGTGTTTATTTCTTCCTGCATGGGATAGTTGCATAGATGCATTGTTTTGATATATGAATGATGAGCTTGGTATGATTAACTTCTTTTGGAGTTTAAATATGTTTTAGGGATATATTTTTAGATGGTAAATTCACATGGGGTCAAATTTACTTGTTAATTTAACAAGTAAACAAGCCAGTGAAATTAGTAGTCAAGGCAAGATGGGCCTGCACATGTGGCTGTCATAGAAGTGTGGCTTTCATTAAGACGTGTGACCTCTGGACCTTCCGCTGTGTACTGTTCCCCAGTTCTGCTTTCCAAACACCATGACTTGATTTGCTTTGGGCCTCCAGGACCTGCCCCATGCTGTCTCTGCCTTGGTGCCTCCTATCATAGGCTGAAAACATGGAGCACCACACCCCGTGCTCCCTGCAGTTGCTCTTGTTGAAGCAGCAATAGGAGAAGCGAGTGTGGGGACTACCTTGTGCTCCTGGAGTTCACTATGCAGAAAAGAAGGAGAAGAGAGACTGAGTGGAGACCTAGCAACTCACAGAAGCAACTCGGTGTAAACAGCAAAATGTGAGGAAGGCCTGGGGGAGACTTAGGACTGTGGAGCTGGTCCCTGAGTGTGGGTCTCGGCAGGGAGGCTGAGGGCTGAGCAGGGAGCACATGACAGCATCAGTCAGAGGAAAACCTTGCAGCTCTGCCTCTATGTCAGTGCACAGGCTGAGGCAGAGCCTCACAGCAGGGATGCCAGTGAGCTACGGGCAACACCACACAACAGGAAAAGAGACCAATGATAGGGTTCCAGAAATTGTGCGCAGAGCTATATGAAACAGCCCTAGTGGGTGAGATCTGCCTTTAAATCAGTCAATATTGGCCAGAGAGATAGCTCAGTAGAGTAAGCGCTTGCCTGGCAAGTGCAAGGGCCTGAATTCAATCCCCAGTCCCGAGAAAAAAACTCAGTCAAAATTTTAGTGAATGAAAGCCGTGTACCAGAATTAAAACAACAAGTCCAAGTTGAATCATGAAGAGTAATTGCAGATATGCTTTAATCAAATAAGCATCTGTAGTGCACCTCCATCCATGGGCAAATGTGTTTGTGAAACTGTGTACGTAAACAAAAGGGAAAATATATATTTGTGTGTATATGCAGAACGATTTGTATAATTGTACTGCCAATTTCTACTTGTCCTTTGAAAGGTGCAATTAATATTCAATTTATTTTTTCTTATCCTTTTTTTTGCTTTTTATTTCTTATAACTTTCTGGTTTTACCTTTGTTATGTTTTTTCCTAACCAATTTGGCTCATTTATATGTGATAATCTAACAACATAATTGAAGATAACATCATAAAATATAGCATTCACTGTTATTTTATTGAGTGAAATTTTGTGTCAGTACTAATGCTTTATTCGTTTACTATTTTCTATTCTTTAAAAAATTAGAAAAAGAAGCTAACACATGTGCAACTGTACTCTACAATGCTATGGACTTCATGGACACTTCACACACTTTCACTTTCTGAGGACCCAAAGGCCACATAGACATTTGGTAAGAAGATCAAAGTGCACAGTGCCTCCAAGTGAGCTCTGGAAGGTGCAAACACTGACCCAGAATATGAAAAGTTCTTCCCCCTTACGAAGCAGGACTCACTGAAGTTCTTTCCTGCTAGTAAGCCTCTTCCCGCTGAACATTTAACTTGGGAAAGGTCTGCCTCTGGCTGGTGAGGAGACCTCACAGGGCCTGGGGCTGTCCTTGAGGAGGACCCCAAGCCCCTGGGCCTGTGAGAGCAGCCTTGCACCAGAGGTCAGCACTAGAGACCCAAATCAGCGCTATCAGCACGAACACTTCCACCTTATTGCACAACCACCAATGAATGGCACTCCTGGAAATCTTGGGACACTGACTGGGTGAGCTGGACCAGAGTCCGGGCTCAGCTGGGAACCTAGCTGGGGACCCCAGAAAGAACAGAGGACACCTGTAGAATCCTGGCCCAGTTCTTCAGCCAGACCCTGGGCACATCGCTGCATGTGACATCCACTGACCCCCTGATCAGTGCCATGAGATCTGCCAGATGGCTTTGCTCTGAGTTCTTCACTATAGGTGAGGGGCACAGAGTCCTGACTGCAACCAAGACATCAAGGTGATGGGCTGAGGTGGCTGTCAGGAGGCCCCAAGCAGCCAGTCCAGGTCATTCTCACTCTACAGCTTTGCACTCTTAGGAAGGCTTTTCCAGGGAAACCTCTTTACACCCAAGGAATCATGGGAGGTATCAGCTTGGTCTGAGTGGAACAGACTCAGGTCCATTATGGATTGGATCCTATCTTTGTTAGGAAAGTGGGTGTTGAAACCTGGGTGGAGGACAGTCCCCAATTATCCGATTCCAATCATTCAGGAAGCCCTTGGAGAGCCCTGGCATACTGCTAGTTGGACTTTGAGACTTGTACTTATGGGCTCAGAGAGGTGAGGTCTAAGAACAGCAACTCAGAGGTGAGGTCTAGGGAATAGCAACTCAGAGAGACTTCAACTCTCTTTGATCTCCTGGGTTCAGGTAATGAGAGCAGACAGGCTGGGCTGCTTATGACCACATAGGGTGTGGTCCTGTGTGAGGAAGCCTCACCCCTGTAGGAGAGTCCCCAAATAATTCTTCTATATTCCACTTGTTGGCCTTGCACTCCTGGAAAGAATTTTCAGGAACTGTTTTCTCCTCAGGGGCCCCCAGTTGCAAGGTGTGACAATCCTTATGAGCCCCAAGCTTCAGAAGTGAAGACAGAGTGGAGAGGATCTTGGGTTAAACAGTAGACAGTGAATCTTCAGGTTGGTCAGAGTAAGCCCAGCCAGAGAGAGAGCGTCTGAGAATACTCTAGAAAAGCCCCTTGCATCCTCTCCAGTGCAAGGTGCACAAATCTCAGAACAGCATGCACTTTCACCCAACTAGACCTGAGAGGAAAATTAGTCTTGCTCTGATGCCCTTGCTTCAGTAGAACAGGATTAGTGAGGTCAGATTGAGGGACTGTGAGGACTGAGCAACCCTATCCCCTGCTTGAGGAAGCACAGGTGACCCAGATCTGCCTGTCATCCTAGGTGCACCACACTGGAGAGACTTGGGAGGATGGGCCGCTCCACCTGGTCAGTACAGGGGCCTGGAAGGCACAGCCTTGTCCTCAGGTCTATGTACTGTGGAGACAGGAGACATGACCTGGGCTCAGTTAGCTCATGGTGAGTGGCTGACCTGGGGTCATTTAAGAAGCCCCAACCTAGTCCTAGCCCAGGTCCGGTGAGTGTGCGGAGAGTTTCCTGCTACCCTGCGCCGGCGGGACCAGTCCCAGCCCAGGCGCAGCGTGGGCCGGACCCACTCC
>NW_004524757.1:4450913-4455933 GCF_000260255.1 Octodon degus
AAAAAAAAAAAAAAAAAAAAAAAAAAAAGAAGCCCCACCCTGATGGGACTCCAGATTAATCCAGATGTACCCAGCTATCTGCTGTTTCCTAGGGCATGATTCACAGGTGAGTACTTGCTTGGCCCAGGGGTCCCACCTGGGCTGTTAGAGCCTTGTTCTGAGGTTCTGCTTTAGGTGGCAGAAGAGACACTCTGGGCTCAGGTTTCAGCTGCAGGCCCTGCAGGAGCAGGAAACCCCACAGCAGGTGGTGGGTCCCTAAGTAACAGTGCAGCTCTACCTCTTCTCCCAGCCCTGCACCACATAGGACAGAGGACAACCCTCCCCCAGATACTTCCTAGGGGACCGTGAGTGTGAGAGTCTGTCTGTGACAACCACACTGCTACTGTGCAAACCCCTCCAAGGGCTGGACACTTGAAAGTCATAGCCTTGGTGTGACTGGACACTCTCAGGTCAGGTAATCTCTGCCAGGAATGAATATGAGGACAGAAGGAGGAAGGAAGGATCCCAGCCCACACATCTAGCAGAGTCCCTTGGAGGCCATCTTGGCTCAGGACACCAACCCAAGGCAGCATTCCTGGGTGTCTGCTAACTGCCATGGGTGATGTCTGAGAATAGTGAGAGCCTTAATCACAGAGGAGGGGTCTCAGTCCCTACATGAGAAGTCCCCAGAGAAGCCTGGCCCTACTGGGATCCTACGGCCACCACATGCACGGTGAGCAGGCAGGAGATTTCAGAGCTCTGCAGCCTGGTCTGAGGGAGCTCAGAAGACTCAAAAGGAGCTTGGCATCTCCAGATTGAGGGTCCCAGGCAGGGTCCTGTGTCCAGGGATGAAACGAGGTAAGACTGATGGGGCCCAAGGAAGATAGGGGGAGGTCTGCCTGGGGTTTCAGACTAAATTGAGTCCTGTGTTCTTTCACTGTAACTGGTGATAGCACAACTCTTTTCCTCTGAAGGGCTCAGCACCTTGAGTGCTGAAGGGGAGACATCAAGGGATGACAGTTGAAGAGACCCTGTCCTCTGTAACTGCCCCCAGGTACACTGACAGTGTGGTACACATCGGGGAATCCAAGCCCCTGGATGACCTGAAGAGTACAACATCTTTCATTCACCTTGGAGGAAATAGTCACCTGCTTGCCCTGCAGGAAAGGATGATGTCACTTTTTACAGATAATAGTCTTCAAACATGGACCATGGCAGCTGGATAGCCACAAAATGAGTATCTTAGTTCATGTGAGAAAGTCCTTAGGGATCCTGGAGAGACTGATGAAATGGCAAGCACGGTGTGTGGAGCACAAAAGCTGAGAGTGCACAGGTAAATGCCTGATGGTCAGCAGTTGGCAGAGGTGTGTGTGCTTAGGTGGCTTGAATCTGCCCCTTGGCAGGAGGGTGCTGCTGACATAGGCTGGCATCTGAAGCAGCAAACCTGTCAGCCTTGGCAATACATGGGCTAAAATCCCATGGTGAACAGACCCCAGCACCTGCATGAGGTCACCAAGAGGCAGGAAGGAAGTGTCACAGGAAGTCCACTGTGCCTGACATCGGGGGTCAAGCTATGCTCGCTGGTGCAGTACCAAGACGGGGCTGCAGCCTCTTCCTTAAAGAATGCTCTGATGTTGGCCAACAGAAGGCTGAGCTAGCTATGCAGCCAGAGGACCAGGGTTTCGGTGAGAATCCTGCTGTTGTCAGTGTCCTTTGGATTCCAAAAGATGATAACTTGAAAAATTTAAAGGGCTTGGTGATAAAAGTAAGTGAAACACAACGGAAAGGGCTCAGGGACACAAATTTAGTCAGTACTGAAGGGTCCTGTCAGCAGCAACTTTTGTTTCTTGGGACCTCAGGTCTTTTTATTTAATAATTTATTGGTATCTTCTGAATACTCGTAATGATCTCATTTGTCATATGTATTTGTACTTAATTGTCCTTTTATTTTCTGTTCCTCTATTGTATCCTCAACCACACTGTCCTCCATTTACCAAAGTTCTTTTTCAGTATTTTCCCCTTCCTTTCTCATTTTTTCCTTCCTTCCTTTCACCTTCCCCCCACATAGTGCCCTTCCCTTTGTGTGTTTCTTTTGACTTAATGACACCTAGGATATATTTCAGTCCTATTCTACACCTTGGGTTTCTCACACCAAACAGACAATGTGATATTCACACACGTGTGTTCAATGTATTTCACTTAAGTGTGTGGTGATCCATCCATTTACTGAGAAATCTCTCAAATTTGCCCTCCTTTATGCCTGAGTAGTACTGTATTTTTTCAAAACCCCACGTCTCTTTATCTATTCATAAGTTGCTGGGAATTTGCACTGTTTCCAAGGTCTGGTTGTCACAAACTGAGTTTCTATAAACACTGGATGCAGGGACAGTGCCGGAATGACTTTTCAGTTCTTTTCTGAAGATGCCAATTAGGGGACATTTGGGGTTGAACGGTGCATCTCCTTTTAGCTTTTTGAGGAGACTCCACAGTGATTTCCACAGTGCTTACCACACTCTCCACTCACACAGACAGTGGAGAAGGGGAATGGTGCTGGACAACCCACAGCTTTCAACATGCAAAATCTAAAACTATACCTATGCATCACAACATGCACTGAAGCAAACTGAAAATGGATCAAAATTTAAATATTAAAACCAAAACCCTGATCTTCTGGCAAACGAACAGGTAGAAGTCTTGAAGGTAAAGGTGTACAGAAAGATTTTAAGAACAATTCCTGACCACATGGAAAATATTTCCAAGAATCAACAACGGGGATCACAACTTATTACAAAGCTTTCTCACTGCAATAGATATCATTAGCAGAGTGAAGACACAATACAGAGTGGAAAAACGTTTCCCTGTTGCTCCTCCCTCAAATCATGAAATTTTACATTATGTAACATTCTCAGCGAAGCGTATTCTCCAATTTTAAAGACCCAGATCAAAAAAAAAGCATTAGAAATCAATTGAACCCTCTGAAATGAAAGAGTTGAAATGGCAAAGACATGAAAAATTGTTTAACACCAGTGGTCATTGGAGAGACGCAAATTAAAACAATGTTGAGATGCCATCTCTTTCCAGAAAGGATGGCAATTATCAAGACATCAACAAGTAAAAGTTTTATGAAGACCCCAAAACTTGAACTCGAATTTATAGTTTCCTCTCTGAACAGCACATGTGTTAACCAGGTCATTACCAGCCACTTAACTCTGGTCATCCAATGCACAGAGTTGTTGCAAAGTGCTCTACAGTGAGCAAACACATTATGCCTTTGCAAAGCTGGGCTTCTTCTTTAGCTGTCTATTTGGAGAAATGGAAGTACTGTCATATATTACTGAGCTATAAATTCAAGAGTATTCCTTTCCTTTTTATCCGAAATTTTGGAAAACGTGCTATAAGCATCCATCCTTGTAAGCATGAGCATTCATTTCACTTGGGTAAATACCTGTGAGTAACGATGCTGGAGAACACACTGCCAAAACGTCTTCCTACTTAGAGGTGCCACTGAGGGCTTCTTGCCACCATTGTTTCAGGGCTCCAGAAGCTCAGCACTCTCCCCAGAACTTGCTCTCTCCGTGTTATTTCTTGTGTTTATTGTTGAAGGCTGGCCATTGCACTGGAGATCTCAGGATATATCATCATGCCTTCTTTTCACCTTTTAGTGTTGGGCTTTTATCTGGAATGTGCTATGCATGTGCTGCACCACAGACCTGAACCCCAGAACTTGCATTTATCTTAAAAGTTCCATGCCTTTGACAGTGAATACTTCTATGTGCCTGTCTGTCTCACCCTGCATGCCTTCTTTACCATTTTGTTCATTTTACATCTTGGCAATATATCTGTTCACATATTCAAACCATTTATGGGTTGACTGTGTGAATTAAAGGGATAGTTTTACCTATTGGTCAATTTTGACAGCTCTTTAAACCCTCTGGATAGAAGCTGGATAGGGAATTACTAAGTCATTTCTCCAAGTCCATGGTTTGCATTGCAATTATTTTAACAGTGCCTTAGTAAGGAATGTTCACAACTGTGTGAATCCCAATTCATTCCAACTAGCTTTGCCACCCATGTTTTTAGTGCGGAATGTAGAAAAATTCACCTATCTTGAGGTCACAAAGACATTTCCCTTGTGCTTTTATTTCTGCACTAAGAGCTTTGACTCACTAACTAGTGACTTGAGATATCCTGGAGCATTTCTTCCACTAATTCTTTTGTGATCATGTTGAAAATCATTACTTTCATCTTGTCCAGTTTTCAGAAAGTAAACATGTCGCAGTGGGTATTCTGGTCTTGTTTTCAACCAAAAGGGCTCATGTGTCATAGTAGGCATATTCCTGAGGCTTGGGTTTTATCAGTGTAGGAGCGAGGAGGCAGGTAGTCATGGTCCTCTTGTGCCAGAAGAATGTGGGAAGTTTGCGTGTGGGGAAACAAGATGAAATTACACACTGCTTTCCATAGTGGTGGTACTGATAAAAAATGAAGAATATTGACATGTTCAACATTAAGTCCTTACAGAATATGACAGAAAATTAAAATATATTTAAAAATAGGAATAAACAATTATATATGTTCACACGTAAGTCCAGAAATCTAATCATTATACAACATTGTATGTGGAATGTAGGACAGTCCCGCAACACTCATTTTCCTGTCTCCTCCCTTCATTCACCACCCCCTTCCTTTTTAAACAATCCTCTACCGAGAAACAGCATGGCAGCAACTGGTGTGTCTTGATAAGAACAGTTCCATGTTATGCATAAAATGTTTGATATTCAGCAGATAGTGAGGTTAAGCTTAACAGCTTGCATTGTATGATAATAACAATAAACTTGTCTTCTGGAGGGTTAACGATCTAAGTTTGTAGACCAAAAATTAGAGAAAAAGGACGGCCACAAGGAAAGACAACATTTTGGCCAAGCTTTCGAAGGTTAATTAAGACTCAGGACATATGAGAACTTGTACTATAACATCATGTAACTCAGCAGTGTCCCAAATTTTCTGATCAAGGAGATTATGGGGCCAAAGAGGAAAGTGATCA
>NW_004524757.1:4456060-4470760 GCF_000260255.1 Octodon degus
AGGGGATTTGACTGACCTTATCAGATCCACAAGCTACAACTCTTGTTACATAGGTCTTCCTTTATCTTCATCTTAAACGTCCAGCAGAAAAGCATAAAAATGAAGTACAAGAAGTAAAACCATGCTGTTATGTTGAGCTGTAGGGGACTGAGGTCAACAATTTCTGACATTGCCAGTCAAGCGGAAGACCCAATACTATTATGGACGACTGGACTCTTTTAGAATATTTTGCTGAGTTATCACACCTATAATATTCAAATAACGGAACAAAACCAAAAAGTGGATACAGATGAATATCCATTTTGTATCTGTGCATTCAAAATGGTTAGGATAGATATACAGTTGCATTCTCTTAATGAATAGAATGATTTGTTCTAATGGTGTTTGTAGATAGGATATCATGTCTGTATCTTGTACAGCAATTAACCACTGGGAGGAATGTACGCTATGTGTTAATTATTGAAACTGTCCTACCAATTTGATATGAAACTGTCTCATTGCTATTTGTTTATCAATAAAATTATGGAAAAAAGAGAATTATAAATGAACAACAAAGGAGACAGTGAAATAGCCATGCAATGCATCCTGTAAGAGAATGAAGTTCAGAATAGATAGATGCACACATATCTGCATGTCGATTGTCTAAATGACAATGATAAAGATGTTAACAAAGACTACAAGAGAGAAAGGATATTAATGAAAATAAATAGTCCTGAATTGTGTGGCTATTCATAAGGAAAGAATAAACATGGATCCATACTGTGCCTATACAATTCTATCTGTGACTCTCTCTCTCTCTCTCTCTCTCTCTCTCTCTCTCTCTCTCTCTCTCTATCAGAGATTGAACTCAGGACCTCTTGTTTGCCAGCCAAGCGCTTATCCTACTGAGACATCTCCCAGGTCCTCTGTCTCTGTCTCTGTCTCTGTCTCTGTCTCTTTCTCGGTCTCTGTCTCTGTCTCTTTCTCTATCTTATCGCTATCTCTATCTCTATTAACAGCAATAATGATGATATTACTTTAATAGATTTCTTATATCACTGGGACAAATACTGGACCATAGCTGAGAAAGGAGGACATGTTTATTCTAGCTCACAGTTTTTACCCAGTAATCAAAGAGACAAGGGGAGACACTACACTGACACAGAGCTGCTCCAAGTGACCCCATGTATACATTTTTAGAAGCCTCTTCATCTCTATGGAGGACTTTGGTGAGCTTTTCCAAAAACAATTTATCTCTCCATTGAGAAACAGAAAAGGTAAAAAGAATATGTGGAAGAAATAAAACATGTTCTTGTAACCTTAATCATATTTGCAATCTGCAGCATCACCTATTGGGCAGAAAATCACATAGCCTTAATTCATTCTTTTAAACATATGTTACAATAGTCTTAATTTTGATATGGGTGTTAGGTTTCTTTCTTTATGACTTTAAGCATAACAATCTGTGGCAATTTGACATTGAACCTCTCAGCATGGTGGTAATACAGTAATAGTTTCATAATACAGGCAAGGCTTTCTATTAACATATTTTTATAGCACAGTTGTACTCATCCTGCTGGACATTAGTCAGCAGTGATACTCATTAGTAGGAGGTAAAGGAGAAAATAAAATAAAAAAGAAGAAACAGACTAATTTCAAAATATTGAAAAGAAAAACTGAAGTTTTTTCTTTTTGGTTTCAGCAGACGTTGCTGGAAATTTATTTTACTGAGTAACTGTGCTTCTGAATAGGTGTGCATTTAGCAATGGGAAAGTCACATTTTTGTTAATATTTTCATAGTGTACATTTAATTTGGTAGTTCAGTAGGGCTGTTATGGTTTGTGTCTAGGTGTGCACCCCAAAGCCTCATGCAGTGATGGGGCAGGGGACTTGTACAGTTTGTGATTAATTCCTGATCCAGTCCTGGGATTGGGGGTGTGAGTGCTACACTTGTGGGTAGCCTGAATGAGCTATAAGGATGGGAGAGAGCCCTGCTCTCTGCTGCTTCTGCCTTCTTGCTCTTGCTATCTTGCTGTTTTCTTCTGCAATGAACTGCTGTCCTCTGCCATGTGACATTCTGCCTTGCAGTCAGATGATTATGGACTGAAACCTTCACTAACTGGGAGCTAAATAAACCTTTCCTTCCTTAATTTTGGATGTCAGGTATTTTGTCCCAGCCATGAGAGAAAAGTAACCAAGACAAGGGCTCAACTATGATAAAGAGCTGTAGCGTAATGAATAGCAAAGATATTCCAGTCAAAACAGAAACATCTAACCATTTATTTTAACTCTAAAACCTGAGAAATATGCCCTTAAAATTTTGAAATTCACATTTCTCATTTGGACATCATAGAAAAGTTTCTCAAACTGTATTAAATTTATTGGGAATCTTATATCATGTACGTAAAGAACAGATGCTCTCTGGGAAAAGAAGCGGTTAGTGAAAAGAGGTGTCTCTTTACATTATTATAGTATTATATAGTGTTACACTGGTTTGACTAAATTGCAAGCATTAATTGGTAGGTTCAATGTGATACATGATAACCCTGACACAGTGCACAGTCACCAAACACCACCTAGATTCACTCACGCTCCCCTACACATTCTATGCTCTGCTAAACTGAAACACAGGTTAGGCTACTATGCTGAGCTTCGTGTATTAACCCTGGAAATCAGTGGAAGAGAGTGTGACGGTCAGGCCTAACAAACACGAATAAGCAGCTAAATGCAAATGGCAAACCATGAAGAAGTGATGAGAGGGATGGCAGGCTCTTCACCTGGGACTTGTGTTTGGATTTGGATGCACAGTGAAGTAGAGCGTCTGCTCTGCGGCCCACGTAGGAGGCCCATGACAACATGAGCTGGAAGAAACTTCTAAAACTCCTGCTTCTACAACACTTTACGGGCTGAGGCAACAGCTCATACCAGAAATTCCAGTGACCTACTTGTAACTTCAGGATACAAGGTCATTGGAGGGAGTGTGACTACCGAAACTCTACTAAAGATCATGTGAAATCACCCTGATAATTCAAGACTGCTTATGAACAAAACTGCTGTGTGGTAGCAGTTAATGAACACAAGAGAAATAATCATAGCAGTGATGAATGTTTTATAACTGGAGTTATTCTACAAACAAGTAAGAGTCTCCCATCTCTCCCCCAGGAATACTGGGAGTCAGAGTCTTCATGTGATGGGAACATTCTCAGGTTGAAGGAGGATGTGGGCCTAGGCTATGTCTCATACAAAAGTGAAGACCTCTAGAAAGGACGAAGGTGACACACAGAATACCATCATTCCCCATCTGTCTATCCCCAGGCACAATGATGAATGTGATGGTCAGTGTCATGGGCCTCTTGGGGTCAGTGCTGTGGCCTGGTTCTGAGGTTATCACTTCATCAGGGAGTGCAGAGAAACCCATCTCTGCTAGTCATGCAGGAAAGCAGAAGGGAGTGTGCAAGCCCTGTCCCTGACAGACTCTAACCAAACAATCCAGGTATTCTGTTTTGTCATTCTTGCTCTGAGAGGAATGATTTTCAAGTGAGACCAAATTGCTTCCTGGGGGAGTCTCAGAGTCAGGTTCTTAGTCTGAGGAAATCAGATCAAGTTCCCTCCATGACCTGCTTTAGGGTTTATAATGAACCAAGCTGATATTCCTACCTAGATTGGGGATATTAAGCACTAGTTTACCAGCGTTGCTGTGAGCCCTCAGTACTGGGAGAAATAGAAAAAACTTTTACTGCCTGTTGGGTCAGGGCAACATGAGATGATATTGGGAGGTTTAGGCTTCAGGTGAGAGGAGTAGAGTGGATTTGGACAGTTAGGGTTCACTGTCATGGGATGTGGGGGAAGAAGACATATCCTTACCCTGAGACAGGGTCCTCTAACTCTCCAGATCATCCTTTCTTGTCAGCCCTGCACCACACAGGAGCAGTTTTGTAAGAATTATATTCTGCCTCAGGGATGTCAGGAAATGGTGGCTTGCACAGTGAGGAACAGAATCACGTCCATAGAGGACTGAGGTACAGGTTTTGACAACAACCAAGATGTTGATCCCTAGGTTAGAGGGAGGAATCTGTTGAATTCCTTTCCCCTCCTCCTGTCATCACCGGGAGATCATGTGAACATTGCCAGATATAATTCCCTCTCTGCCTCCACTTTTGGTCAGAGCACCTGGAGGTCCTCTTCTGAGCTGTGCACTTCAGGTGAGTAAACAGAGAGTGCGGGGCACAGAGAGGGTCATGTTGAGTGGTTGTAGGAAGAATGAGAAAGCCACCCCTCAGAGAAAGGCATGCGGACTAAATCAGATACATCATGTTCTCCCAGTATTTCTGGGAACAGTTCCCTGGTGGAGGCCCACTTTTGCCTCGGAGGATCCCAAGTGCAGAGTTCCAGCTCTGTGCTGAGGGCCTGGATTTCAATGGGAGGGGTGCAGAGGACTTGGGTTCACTGAGGTCAAAGTGAAGATTGAGAGGGCACTGAGAAAGCCCCATTTCACAGAGAGGGTCCTGAATACTCTAGCAAAATCTCTGTTTTCTGTCCTGAGAAGAAGGTTCAAAAATGTCAGGAGAGCAACTACAATGTAGTCCATGGTCCAGAGAAGATATCAAAAGTTTTTGCTGAGTAGTGAGCTTCAGTTGGGAGGTGCAGAGAAAGCCTGGGGTCAATTAGGTGCAGGTAAAGGTTTGGTGGTGGTGCTCCCAAATCTGCAGCCCAGGAGAAGATCTCAGAATGCTCTAGAAAAGCCTGGTGTCTGCCACAGGTCCATCACTGTGCACTGTTCTCAGGAGAGGACTCTCTTTCTCCTCAATTATTAATGGAATCACAGCTTTTTACTAAATCTTTATTTGCAGTGGGAGGAGAAAAAGTTCTAGGGTGAAGTAGATCAAGGGATCCTGAATAGAAGCAAAAGTGTCTTAGGGGTGCACCCCTTTCCCTCAGGGCACCACTAGAGGACATTGGGAACCTGGGCCTAAGGAGAGAGGCTTATATGGGAGGAACAAGGAGGGAGAGAGGCTTATATGGGAGGAACTGGGAGGAGCAGAGCAAAGTTACCTCAAGATGAAGCCCTGAGGGGAGCGTGAGGATGCCAGGAGCCAGGTGAGGTTCCCTATGCAGCCTGCATCTGCCACAGTTACAGCTCAGCAACAAGGAAACCGTGTGGGGGTACGGAGTGCAGTGCTGGGGGTGGGGATTGAGATCATCAGCTTCTATTGTCTCAGGGCTCCTTGAGTGCAGAGACAGAACCTGGTTTTCAAAGCTACACTGGAGATCGAGGCCACAGAGAGGTCAGGGCTGTCAGGTCCACCTTGCACATGATTTGAGCCTCAGATCACAAAGTTTCCTCATCCATGTTGATTTACTTGTTTACACACACAGTGGACAGGATCTACAGCATACAGTGAAAATATGATAGGTTTCCCTGCTGAGCCATATGTGTTCCAGGTCACCAATATTTTTTTCTATTTATTTATTTATTTATTTATTTATTTATTTATTTATTTATTTGTTTGTTTGTTTTGCAATCGGCCTGCCCTGCGGGCAGGGCTATCCTGATATGCCATGTGGGGGAATCTAACTGCGGTCCCCTGTGTCTGCCTAACCTTGCCTAAGCAGGTGTGTTGGACAGCTGACATATCTGGGTGGTCCTGGGTCAGCTTGTTTTGAGGTCAGCATTGCAGGAGGGCTTAGAAGATAGGACTCCAGATTGGTTGGGTTAAGTTGATGGGCTGAAATGAGAGAGGAAGCCCCAAGAAGCATTGAGATTCTGCAAATAACCCGTATCTGCTGTTGTTGGCAGTGCTGACTGTGCAGCGTATAATCTCAGGTGAGCACCTGTTGTTGTCAGTAACTCCTGGAATTCAGAGCCTGGATCTTAGGTCCTTGCTTCAGGTGGGAGCAGCAGACAGGTCCTGGGCTCAAGTAGGTCAGGTTCAGAAGGTGTGCTGTAAATGTGGAAGCTCTGAGCATGGATAGGGTCCCCAGTGAGTACATCCCTGCCTGTGCTATCAGACCAGTACCTCAAACACTCCTACCACGACACTCCACTTCCACACCCACTCCCATGGTGGCCTCTCTACCTGAGAAATTCCGAAGAGGCAGACTCAATGTTCACAGTGACAAAGTGGGTATGACATTGAACACAGGGTCCTGGCTTTGGGAGAGTTCAACTTCAGATGAGAGAGAGCACTGAGGACTCTAGAAATGTTTTAAAATTTTCTGTCAGTTCTGTGAAGGCCTGTGGGAGTTAACCACTTAAGGCAGCCTCTGGCATCAGAGAGAGGCAAATGTGTCCTTCTGATGTTTCTTCTACATGAAAAGGTAGGAATGAGAACCAGTAACTACGGTAGGTGAGGTCCTGAAAGGAGTAAGAAAATCTGACACAGCAAACCCATTTCTGAGCAATCCAGATCCCTCTGTTGTTGGGTCTGGTCCACAAAGTGCAGGCTTGGACAATGAGGCAATTCCTGGCTTTGCCCTTGAGAAGAAGAGGCACATTCAGTAAACAGAGATGCGAACGAGAATGTCAGGAACCAGGGCCAGGTCTCAGGGGGAGGAATGAGGGCACCCACACCTCCCCACTAGAATAGACCATGGAGGCCTTCTCTGCCCCAGGCGTCAGGGCTGGAACTCCCTAGGTATGGAGACTGGGTGTGTGATCATCCAACTTCTCAAGGTGAGGCTGGGAAAATGGCACACTCTTCCTCTTGGATGAGGGTGACTTGTCCTCTGCAATACAGACAAACACAGAGATGATTGCCCATGCTCTTGAGTCTAGGGAAGCCCCACGCAGGGTTATTAAGCAGGGAGTTCCTCACTTACACAGCAGGATCTGTGGGACACTAGGATCTCTGCATAAGGAGAACCACAAGTAAAAGTGATCATCTGCCCTGGTCCTCTCACAATGAGAATTATTTGCACCCTTGTCAAAGATAAGATGTTTGAGGTGCCTTGGTGGTGTTGCTGTATTGGGTTTTGTTGCATTCCTCTAGCAGTCTTTATTTTTTCCTTTTTGCAACACCCTGATTTTTTATTACTGTAGATTGTACTTTGATTTGAGATCAAGGATTGTCCTGCTTCCTACCTGGCACTTGTTTCCCAGTATTGCTTTTATTTGTCTATGTTTCGAGACTGCACGGTGGCATGTGCCTGTAATCCCAGCACTTGCAAGACTGTAAACAGGTGGATCACTACAAATCTGATCTACTAGTGAGACCCTGAGCGTCCTATAGACACTTCCCTACAATACAAAAAAAATCTAAGTTTCCTCTGGTGCTGTGTAAATTTTAGTGTTGTTTTCAAGAGTTCTGTGAGGAATCCTTCTGAAATTTTGATTGGGCCCCCATTACATTTCTACAATCATTTTAGAATTATGACCACTTTTACAGTACCCTTTTTGCCTATCTTAGAAAACGCATCATTTTCTTTTCTTTTGTTGCATTCAATCTCTCCTTGAAGACTATTGTAGATTTCATTGAAAAAGTCTTTCACAACCTTGGTAACAAAGAATTCCACATACTTAGTTTCTCTCATTGACAGTGTGACAGTTATTGTGTCCCTTATTTCTGTATGGAATTAATTATGTGCAGGAACAGTATTCACTTCTAAGTTTTGAGTATGCAACCATCTCCAGAAGTTTTTTTTTTAATTCAGTTTTCAGAATATTTTTTTGGATTCTTTGAGGTCTTCTATGTAGTAGATCAGGTGAACTCCAAGTCATGATAATGTAGATCTTTCTCTTTTTATGTTAAAGTCTAGAAATCATTTATTGCCTTGAGTCCTCTGAAAACTGTCTCACCTTTTGTTTTTGTAGCTCTTTCTTTCATATACATATGTTTTGATTTCTTTGTCTTAGTTACTTATACTTATGAATTTCACCCAAATTGTTTCATTCACGAATGATCATACTTGATCTCTTTGTTCTCTTCTTGATTGTTCTGAGAAAGGTTTGCATTTTGTCCCTTTTAGTATGAACTTGGTCATTGCTTTACCACAGATTCTGTTGAAGAGATTTGGATGAGTCCCCTATACCTACTCCTTTCAGAATTCTCATTGTGGCTGGGTGTGTGATTTTGTCAATTATATATTCTGTGGGTATTGAAATGCTCCTATATATTGGGTCCCAGATCGTCTTTATGGTTTTCATTACAAGGATGTTTCTTGTGGCCTCCTTTATCACCTGCAGGAGCCAGTGGTGAAGCACTAGCTGTGGCTCAGTGCCATCATTTCATCCATCAGAATAAACACTGTACTGGATTGGAGGTGAGTTGCATACCTTGCTGTAAACTCAGGGTTATCTCTACCTGAGAAAGGACTCTTCCTAGTCCCCAGGCTTCCTATGGCACCCAGTCTTCCTTAGAGCCTTGTCCTATGATCTCTACCTCAGCATGCACACAGCTTCATTTGGTATCCCAGGATCATGGAGACTGGAGCATGTGAAGCCCAAACATCCCCTAGAGGGAAGTCCCGAAATGGGTGTTTGTGGCAGGCAACAAGTGTGTGATTCTGAGCTAGGGACATGAAAATTCCCCATTTCTCCTCCAGACATCTAAATCCTAAACAAGGTCTTGCTGTCTCCACAGAATATCATGATGCCTCATGGTCAGGGAAGCCCAGAGAGAATCCTTGGGGGAGTCCATCCTGATCAGAGAAGTGCACAAGGCCTCAGTCTTGTGCAGCATCACATGCATGAAGAGGAACCAGCAGCTACTGATTACTCTACATCCTCTTCCTCCTGTGCTTTAGTGGGAGACACAGCACAAGAAGAGCCTGGGAGTGTGACACCAAGCAGTCCTCAGATTCCTCGTGGTGTCTGCTCTCCTCCAATTGCCATGGCTTCCAGTGAAAGCAGTCAGTGCCATGCGGGCTCCAGCACTGAAGAAGAGGAGGGTGCAGGTCTGTCCCAGGACAAGGATGCACGTCAGATGAGGATCGATGCATTCAGAAAAGATAAGTTAGATAAGATTGTGCTACTTCTGCTTCAGAAGTATCAAAGGAATGAGCAGATCACCATGGAAGAAGTGGTGCACATGGTGGACCATGATTCCCCTGATGACTTCCCTGTGATCTTTAGGGAAATCTGTGAGTGCATGCGTCTGGATTTTGGCATTATTATAAAGGAAGTGGATTCCAGGGCCCACGCATATGAGCTTTTCTCTACCCTGGGCCTCACTTATAGTGGGATACTGGATGACACTGATCAGATTATTCCTAAAGGTGACCTTTTGATACTCATCCTGAGTTTGATCTTCCTAAGGGGCAACCACATTAGTGAAGAGCACCTTAAGGAAATTGTGAGACATAGGAAGGTATTAGCTGAGAGAGCTCACATTGCTTTTGAGGATGCCTGGAAATTCATCAGAGAGGATTTGGTTCGGGCAGAGTACCTGGCGTACCAGCAGGTTCCTACCAGTGATCCTGCTCAGTATGAGTTCCTGTGGGGTCCAAGGGCCCTTACTGAAACCACCAAGATGAAAGTACTAGAGCATGCCATCATGCTTGATGAGGAAGACCCCAGGGCTTGACCATATTGACAGAAGCAGGCATTGAGTAAGACAAAAGACATGTCTAAGGCCTCTGTTGGGCAAGATAAGTGACAGCTACAGGGTGTGTTCCAAAGCATAGGATCTCATGTCCACATCTTGTACAGCAAATAACCTCTAGGAAGAATGTATGCAATGTGTTAATTATTGAAAGTGTCCTAACAATTTGATTTGAAACTGTCTCATTGCTATTTGTTTCTCAATAAAATTATGTAGTCCATTTTGTATCTGTGTATTCAAAGTGGTTGGGATAGATATATAGTTACATTCTCTTAATAAAATGATTTGTTCTAATGGTGTTTGTAAATAGGATCACAAGTCCGCATCTTGTACAGCAATTAACCACTAAGAAGAATATATGCAGTGTATTATTTGTTGAAAAATAAAAAAATAAAAAAGCAAAAAAATAAAATTATGGAAAAAATAATATATAAATAAATAAAAGACAAAAAATTTAAAAAAATAATATTAAAAAAATTGCCATGCAGGCTCCAAAATCCTGAGCTCACTAAATAAACTGAGTTTTGTTATAAAAAAGCGATGAGTTTCATTTATGCTTTTTAAAATCTTGTTCTTTTTGAGAGATTAATGTCACATGAAAATATGATTTCAGAAATGATTGTGATGTCTCATGTGTTTTCTTTTTCTGATGTGATTGGAAAATTGTGAATTGTGATGTGAGCCTGATTTTATTTGACATTGATTAGAAATCAATTTGCCTAGTGTACTGCAAGTATAAGAGATTTTCCCTTTCGGTTGAATGAATAGAAATATTTTTATTTTGTGACGGTAAAATATGTTTTGTATAAAAATTTTCTTCATAATGTATAAGAAATTGACTTGAATTTAGATTGTACCTAGAAATATATATATATGTACTGATAAAATTACTTCTTTGATTTTTGTTTTTCTTTATTGTGTTACTCTATAGCATGTGTGTGTGTGTGTGTGTGTGTGTGTGTGTGTGTGTGAGTCTGTGCGCATAACTGAATTTGCTTGGATTCTTCAGTTATATTAATAAATTTAGTTGTGAAAATGAATCCCATTGACTCTTGGTCAGCGTGAGCTCCAAACAATTTAATAGTGGAGCAATTTACTGTAGAAAAGGACTGGAGAATATAAATGGAGGACTGGGGAATTGGAACAGCTTCCCAAAAGAAGAGAGATTCCAAACACTTTTAGTACAAATCTTTCTTCTCATTAAATTAAGAGAGAGTAGTGGTATAACTATCCTAACTATTCTGTATATACAGATACAATAGTGGAGAATTAGCCATGATGCCTTGATTTAGGCAAAGACTTACAGATAGGCAAGGAAGTTTAGGTGCTTTTGAGTAGAAAAAATGTAGTCATTGGGTGTGCCCTGATGGAGCGTTATGGATATAGGGAAGTGGAGGCAGACTAACTGGAAGCATAGCGTCCATGATTATGCTTAGAAGTGCGTATTTTTCTGTTTGATCCAACATAAGATATCATGTCTGCATGATACTGTTACAATACATAGTAATTATTGTACTCTCAATAATTACTATGAAGACAACCATATGCAATATGCAATGCATTAATTACTATAACTGTTGTACTAATCTGATTTGAAACTGTCTCATTGCTAATTGTTTCAAAATAAAATTCATAAAAAAGAAATTTCTGAACAAATAAAAAAGAGGGATTCCAAATGCCTTGCTCAAGTTGCTACCTCTGAAAAGAATTTTTATGAAGCAAAATAATGAGGCAAGTAGTACATGGGTCACATTATTATAAACCAAAGAGATTTCAAGTATTGTCACTTAAGCAATATTGATTGCAGTGTAGCAAGGGCAGATGAATGACATCATTAACCATGAACAATAATCTATTGTCTCAGTCTTGTCTTTAGTCTTAGCAGGCATCATTTTAATCTCAGTCTTTGCCCCAGTGGTGTAACTCTTAGCAGGCTGCAAAGGATATTCCTGGCAAAGTGATCATGGAAATTCTCCAAATGGTGATGCCAGCAATTCCCAGCCTCCGCTCATCCATAAGGAAGTAAGGAAGACTAGCCATTGGGAGTTTCATCCTCAGATGTGCCTCCTGCTGCATCCGTGATGGACTGTGATCTCTTACAGGGCCCGGCCATATCAGAATGCACACTGTACTTCTCATTAACTTAGCTGTCTACAGTGTTTCCTGCTGTGAGGAGGTATATCCACCTGGAGCCAGGGGAGCACCAGTGTAGTTTCCATGCAGCTGCTCCAAGTGGAGAAGTATCAGTTGAAGGGAAAGCACAGTCAGAGACCTGCTCCAGACAGCTGATCTAAGGGACCTCAGATACACCTCGTGTTATGGTTTAGCAGCTATCGTCTGTTCATAAGGTGATCCAGGGGATGCAGGAAAGGAAATCTGGCACATATTCCATTGCTTCCATCTGCATGGTCACTGCGATTTAGGCATCGTCTAGGCCAAAATAAACAAATTTTCCTCAGTATTATAACAAGTATAATCAAACCACAAGCACTAGAATGGAAAGGCAAGTTTGGGAAAGAGCCACATCAGAATCTGTTCTTGAGGGACTGGAATAGAGCAGGTACTTAGTTTGCTTTTAGAGCCCTCCACTGGTAGAAGATCTTGTAGTACAGCTGTGATAATATCGAGAGAACAAATTCAGAGACTTCCGCTATGCTTTTATTGATTGCATTGAAGCTTTTCTGGCTTAAGGCAGCATAGTATCCAGGTACTCCTGTGTCTGCAAAGGTTCAGAAGAGCATCTTTTTAGTATGGCATTGTTTTTGTACATTATTAGTTATAATTGTCGGCTGGATATTTTAGAAGAAATTCTAAGATGTGTATCATCAATACTAACCTTTTACTGTCTATCAAACTGAATTAAGTCCCCTTAGACATTACCTTGGAACAACGTACAGAACACCTCATCTCACCTGGAAGTAGCAGCCATCTTAACAGGGCACAGTCTTGCTTTGTTATGTTGCTTTATGTGAAAGTATGGGATACCATTTCTTCTTGGAAAGAAAGGAAAGGATAAGAAATCTAATTGCTCAGATTTGTCACACGTAGACTGAGATGGTCATCCAGCAAACGATTATAACTAATGATGTACAAAAAGAATGCCAAACTAAAAAGAGCTAGATATACAAAGATGCCCCAGGGATGACCTCTCTGGCCCAGCTATCAGGCCTACAACCCCTAAGCATGGAACTGTGATGTGCGTTTCCCCCACTTCTATGGGTGCGGTCCTGAGAATGTTACCATGCTTGGGTATAGGGGGGTACCTTGTACTCCAGAAGAGGGGAACCCAAAGAAGTCTGTGCCCCTCATTTTTTTGTAAAAAAGTTGGATTTTATTCATTTTTGAGGCAGGGCAGTAATCCACTAAGTATAAACAGCACAGGGTCTGTCACATTTATCACATGATGGAGATGCAGTCTTCTTTATGGTATAGTTTTTCAAATTGTACTGCTCTTAGTAAATTGATAGGATTCTCACCCTGACTATATATCCTGATATCTGTGAATGAAGCAACTGCACTGAAGATAGCAATGTGTAATACTAATATCATGCTTGGAATGCCTGTCATTCTGGTCTTCTAAATATGTACTGCATGTCATGTCATATCAATTAATGCTATACTGTCTCTCAAGTCAACGTTTGTTTAAAAAGAGGACAATAAATGAAAACAAGAGACAAGAAAAAAATGTCATAGTACTGTCCTGCTACAATGCTGTATATGGTTAGATTTACAATGCTGTATTTGGGTAGATTTCTAAATTTCTGTGTAAAAATATATAATATTTTATTCCAATTTTTAAAACATTTTTCATTTTTATTTTTTTTCATAATTATATTGAGAAATAAATAGCAATGAGACAGGTTCAAATCAAATTAATAGGAAAGTTTCAATAATTAACACATTGCATACTGTCTTCTTAGTGGTTATTTCTTGTAGAAGATGAAGACATGATATGCTATTTACAAACACTATTAGAACAAATCCTTCTATTCTCTGAATTAAGAGAATGTTGCTATGCATTTATCCTAACCATTTTGAATACACAGATAAAAAGTGGTCATTCATCTATATCCACTTTTCCTGTTTAGTCCCATCATTTAAATAATATAGGTGTATCAACTCAGCAAAATATTCCAAAATAGTCCAGTAGTCCATAATAGTATTGGGTCTTCCAATCAACTGACAATGTCAGAAGTTGTTGACCTGAGTCCCCTACAGCTCAACAAAACAACATAGCTTTATTTCCTGTACATCGCTTTTATTCTTTTCGGCTGGATGGTTAAGACCAAGATAAAACAAAACCTATGTAACAAGAATTGTAGCTTTTGGATCTGATAAGGTCATTCAAATCCCCTCAGGATTTATCCGGAGACCCTGTACCTCAGATTGTAGATCCTTTGTCAGTGTCAGCCATGTGGATGAGTCACGGCCATTGCTTGGCCAACTTGCTGTCTGTGACAGCCTGAAAGAATGTTTTCTCTCCATGTTACTATCCTTAGGCACACTCCGCATCATCGATCACTTTCCTCTTTAGACCCATAATCTCCTTGATCGGAAAATTTGGGACACTACTGAGTTACATGATGTTACAGTACAGGTTCTCATATGTCCTGAATCTTAATTGATCTTGGAAGGCTAGGACCAAAATGTTAGCTTTCCTTGAGCCCCTCCTTTTTCTCTAATTTTTGGTCTGTAAACTTAGGTTGTTAACCCTCCAGAAGAGAAGGTTGTTGTTATTACCATACAACGTAGGCTGTTGAGCTTAAACTCACTATCTGTCTGAATATCAAACATCTTGGGCATAACATGGAACAGGTATTTTTCATAAAGTATTGATATATTAAACTTTAAGTCCCTACAGAATATGACAAAAATTTAGAAAATTAAGCTATATTGAAAAAATAGGAATAAAGATTTATATATTTTTACACATAAATCCAGAAATCTAACCATATACAACATTGTTGCCGGACAGGCCCACAACACACCTTTTCTGATCTCCTGCAGTCATTCACCACCCGCTTCCTTTTTAAACAATCATCTACCTGAGAAACAGCATGGCAGTAATTGGTGTATCATGACAAGGAGCACATATTCAGAAGACCAGAATGACAGGCACTCCAAGCATGAACCTACCATTACAAATTGCCATCTTCAGTGCAGTTACTTAGTTCACAGGTGT
>NW_004524757.1:4471820-4472754 GCF_000260255.1 Octodon degus
TTTTTTCCAAATTTGTGGGTTGTCTTTTCACTTTGTTGGTAATTTCTTTTGAAGTGCAAAAACTTCTCATTAAGAGGAACTCCCAGTTATAAATTCTTTCAAGTGTTTCCCGTGTGATTGGATTTTTGTTCATGAACTCTTTGCCTACCACTATGTCTTCAAGACTTCTTCCTATTTTCTCTTCTAGGAGATTTAGTGTCTCTGCTTTAATGTTTAGATCTTTAATCCATTTCGACTTTAGCTTAGTGCATGGTGATAGACCTGAGACAAGTTTTAGTTTTCAGCATGGAGACAGCCACTTTTTCCTGCCTCATTTGTTAACGACCTTATCTTTCTTCCAGTAAGCATTTTTGGCAACTTTGTGGGAGATAAGATGGCTGAGTGTGATGGTAGAGGCTTCAGCATCTTCTAATCTATTCCTTTGATCCTCAGGTCTATTTTGTTTCCAGTACCTTGCTGATTTTATCATAGTGGCCTTGTAGTATAATTTCAAGTAAGGAATTGAAATGCCTCCTGCATTGTCTTTGTTGCTCAGGATTGCTTTTGCTATTCTATGTCTTTAATTTTTTTCAAATAAATTTTAGGAACGATTTCTCTAGCTCTGTGAGGTATGTTAGTGGCAGTTTGATAAGGATTGCATTAAATTTGCATAGTAATTTTGGGAGTATGAATATCTTCTCGATGTTGGTTCTTCCAATCGGGGACCATGGAACATATTTGCATTTTCTGAAATTCTCTAGGATCACTTTTTTAAGAGTACTGTAATTTACCTTGAAAAGATTTTTGACATTTTAGTTAGGTGAATTACAGGTATTTCATTTTCCTTGGAGCTATTGTAAAAGCTATTGTTTCTATAATTTCCTTCTCAGTGTGTTTGTTATCTGTGTAGAGGAATGTTATTGAGTTTTGGGTATTGATATTGTATCCTGCTATG
>NW_004524757.1:4473703-4476893 GCF_000260255.1 Octodon degus
TTCTCAAAGTATGTATTGACCATGTTCTAAATTTCCACTGAGTCTGTAGTAATTACCCCCTTTTATTCCTTATTGTTTATATTTGAATATTTTCTTTCCTCTTTTTGATGAGTTTAGCCAGGGGCTTATCGATTTTATTTAATCTTTCAAAGAAACACCTTTTTGTTTCGTTATTTCTTTGAACTGTTTTTTTTTCATCTCAATTGAATTAATTTCTTCTCTAATCTTTATGATTTCTTCCCATCTTTGGACTCTCAGTTTGGTTTGCTCTTCCTTTTCTAGTTGTTGGACGTGCAGCATTATGGTGTTTGTTCCTATTCTGTTTTCCTAATGTGTGAGTTCATAGCTATGAATTTCCCTCTGAGAACTGCTTTCGTCATATCCCATAAATTCCCATAAGTTATCCTTAAATTTTCATTGAATTGTAGACATTGTTGAATTTCTACTTTAATTTTATCTGTGACCCGTTGGTTGCTGAATAGGTTGTCATTTAATTTCCATGTATTTAGGTTTTTTTCTGGTTTATTTGGTCATTTATTTTGAGTTTCACTGCACTATGGTAAAATAATATGCATGGGACAATTTCTGTTTTATTGCATATATTTAAGCACGATGTATGGACCAGTGGTCTATTTTAGAAAATGACCCATGTGCAGCTGAGAAAAATGTTTATTCAGTTGTGTTTGGGTGGAACACACTATATGTCCACCAAGTCCATTTCTTTCAAGCTCTGGTTCTGTTTTGTTATTTCTTTGCTAAGTTTTTGTCTGGTTGACCTATCTTTTTGGGATAAGGGGCATTAACATCTCCTGTTAAGATTGTGGTATTGGATATTAAATTTTTCATGTCCATTAAGATTTGCTTTATATAGTTGGGTGCTCCTGTTTTTGGTGCGTATATATTTGTGAGTGTTGCCTCCTCCTCTTGTATTTTTCTCCTATCCAGTAGATAGGGGCCTTCTTAATTTCACTTGATCATTCTTGGTTTGAAGTTGACGTGGTCTGAGAATAGGATTGCTAACCTTGCTTTTTTCTGAGATGCTGGGTCATGTAATATTGTTTTCCATCCTTTGATTTTCAGGCTAGGAATGTCTTTATAAGTTAAAGATATTTCGTGTATACAGAATATTGTTGGATTTTGTTTCCTAATCCACTGTGCCTGTCCATTTCTCTCAATTCATGAATTACATCCATTTAAATGGATGGCTATAATTGAGATATATTGACTTACAATTAACATGTTATTTACCTGTTGTCATTTACTCCTTTTTCTCCTGTGTTTAATTGTTTGCCCTACTTAGTTGGTTGTTTCGCATCTCATTCGTGGAGTTCTGATCATTTTCGTCCCTCTCCAGAACATCTTTCAGGAGCCTGTGTAGGGTTGGCTTTGTCATCATGAAATTCTTTAGTTGTTCTTTGTCATGGAAGTATTTCACTTCTTCCTCCAACTTGAAAGAGTGCAGGAGTTAGTTTTCATAGAGGACTTGAAGTACTCTGCTCCATGCTCTTCTTGCTTTCATGGTATGTGAAGAAAAGTCAGCCTTAGTTCTGATGGGTTTTCTTTTGAATGTTATCTGTTTCTTTTCTCTAGTGACTTTCAGTATATTACTCTTCTGCTGGATTTCCTAGAATCTTTACTGTTATATGTCTCGGTGTACTTTTAATTGGTTCAGGTTACTTGTCGTTCTGTATGCATTGGTTACTTGAATGTCAGATTGGTTCCTCATATTTGGGAAGTTTTCTTCTATTATTTCTGCTCATAATTTTAATGCCATTTGTATTGAGTACTTCTTTCTCAGTGATACCTATTAGTCTCATGTTGTTCATCTTTGCATCGTCTTGCAAGTGATGAATTATTTTTTCCTGAATCCTACTTGTTTTTAAGAGACCTTTTCTTACCTTTACACTAGCTGCACCAATGTCTTCAAGATCTGAAACTTTGTCTTCACTTTCACTTAAACAATTTTGCAAGCTTGCCATTGAGATTTTAAGTTCCTCTGTATCTCTTTGACTCTACTTCAACAGATCTCTTTCTTTCCTATATTGCTCATTCAAGGTATCCATCCTTTTATTAATCTCCTCTAATTTTTTAATCAATGTCATCTTTAGAAGCAGTTATTATTTCTTTTACTGCAGAGTTCTTTTTCAGATTCGGTTTCTTCCCTATGTTTCTGTATTTGATTCTTTACTTCAGATGCTACAAGTTCTGAAAATTCTTTTTTTATTTCAGAAAATAATTGTGTTCTGAGTTCCTCTATAACATTCTGCTGTTGCGTATTTACTTTTGAGGCTATTAATTCATACATTTCAGCTGAGCTTGTGTCCTCTGCACTTGTTCTGGGTGGGCATTGAGTTTACTCCATATGTTTTTGCCTTTGCTTCTTACTGCAGGTGCTATTAGTTCAGGAATTTGTTTTTCATTTCCATTTTGAGTTTCTCTATACCTTTCTGCAGTTCTATTTTTATTTCAGAAGATGTTGATTCATTGATTTCCGCGGTGTGTTTCCCAATTTGTTCTGTTTTATTCCTCTGCACATGTTACATGTGGGCTTGGGGTCTGAGATTGCATTTTACTGCTTCTCATTGTCATTTTGTATAGCACTGTCCTCTGACCTTTATTGTAGAGCTGTTGTGCAGTTTTAAGCTTAGCAGCTACTGAAGTTCAGGTACAGATCTACAAAGTTTGAATTTGTCCACCTGTGCCTGGCTTGGGTCTGGCTGCTGTGCTCAGGTTCTTCCTGCTGCAGCCCTTGGGAGTGAACTTGTTGTGCCCCTCTGGCAAGATGTTCTGCTCCTGGACTAGCTGGGTGGTTCTGTCCCCTACTCTCTATGCAGGGACTGTAGCCGTAGAGTTTCATCCCAGGCCTGTATGCCATTCTTGAGCTGAGTGTGAAGAGGACAAGGTGAAGTAGAGGGGTGAGGAAGGTCTTGTACACACTCACTGGGCCTTGGCTTGTGCTGGATGTGGGGGTTTCCAGTACACTGCAGAAGCTCTCACTCACTGGGCAGGTGTTTCATGAATTTGAGTGTGCCCATTGTGGGTCCTTACAAGGTCATGACTGTTTGCCCCTCCCCTTGAGATTGCTCTTTAATCAATTTGTGGTGATCTTTTCCTCTTCAAGTTTTGCTTGGAACCTAGTGTTTCTGAAATTAGGATAGCCACTCCTGATTTTCTCTGGTTCCCCTTGCAT
>NW_004524757.1:4487767-4488844 GCF_000260255.1 Octodon degus
ATCCCATAAATTCCGATAAGTTGTGCTAGAATTTTCATTGAATTGTAGATATTGTTGAATTTCTTGTTTAATTTCATCTGTGACCCATTGGTTGCTGAGCAGGGTGTCATTTAATTTCCATCTATTCATGATTTTTTGTGGTTCTTTTTGTCATTTATTTACAGTTACATTGCACTGTGGTCAGATAATGTGCATGGGATAATTTCTGTTTTTTTACATATACTTAAGCATGACCTATGGACCAGTATGTGGTCTATTGTTGAAAGTGACCCATGTGAAGCTGAGAAAAATGTATATTCAACTGTGTTTGGGTGGAACACTCGGTATATATCCACCATGTCCATTTCTTTCAAGGTGTGGTTCAGTCCTGTTATTTCTTTGCTAAGTTTTTGTGTGGTTGACCTATCTTTTTGGGATAAGGGGGTGTTAAGGTCTCATGTTAATTTTGATTTTGTATATTAGATTTTTCATGTCTATTGAGATTTGCTTTATATAGTTGGGTGCACTCATGTTTGGTGCATACATATTCATGCGTGTTACCTCTTCCTCTTGTATTTTTCCCCTAACCAGTATACAGTGGCCTTCTTTATTTCACTTGATCATTGTTGGTTTGAAGTTGAGACTGTTTGAGAGTAGGATTGCTACCCCTGCTTTTTTCTGAGGTGGTGGGGCATGTAGTATTGTGTTCCATCCTTTGACTTTCAGCCTATGAATGTCCTTATGAGTTAAATGTGTTTCCTGTATACAGCATATTGTTGGATTTTATTTCCTAATACACCATGCCAGTCTATTTCTCTTAATTGGTGAATTGAGTCCATTTAGATTGATGTTTATAACTGAGATGTATCTACTTACGATTAACATATTATTTATCTGTTGTCATTTACTCCTTTTTCTCCTGTTTTTAATTGTTGTCCCATTTAGTTGGTTGCTTCGAATCTCATTCTTGGAGTTCTGATCATTTTGGTCACTCTCTAGAACATCTGTCAGTAGCCTGTGTAGGGTTGGCTTTGTCATCATGAAATTCTTTAGCTGTTCTTTGTTAGGATAGTATTTCACTTCTCCATCAAACTTGAA
>NW_004524757.1:4489575-4500433 GCF_000260255.1 Octodon degus
TTTTTTATTTCAGAAATGAATTCTGCTCTGATTTCGTGTATAATTTTCTGCTGTTGCTTATTTACTATCAACGATATTAATTCGTACATTTGAGCTGAGCTAGTAGAAAAGAATTCAGCTCTGAGTTCCTCTATGACTTTCTGCTGTTGCTTATTTATTATCAATGCTATTAATTCATACATTTGTGCTGAGCTAGTGTCTTCTACATTTTTTTGGGTGGGCATTGGGTTTCCTCCATCTGTTTCTGCATTTCAATCTTTACTGCAGATGTTATTAATTCAGGAATTTCTTTCTTCATTTCCAATCGGAGTTGCTCTGTGCTGGTCTGCAGCTGTTTCTTTATTTCAGAAGCCATTGTTTCATTGATTTCAGCTATGAGATTCCCAGTTTCTTCTGTCTTCCTGTCCTCTGCACTTGTTATGGGTAGGCTTGGGGTCTGAGATTGCATTTGCTCCTTCTCCTTATCATTGTGTGTAGCATTGTCTTCTGACCATTGTTGTAGAGCTTTGGTGCAGTTATAACCTTAGCATGTACTGAAGTTCAGGTTCAGATCTACAAAGTTTGAATTTATCCAGTTTTGCCTGGGTTGGGTCTGGCTGCTGTGCTCAGCTCCCTGCTGCTGCCCTTTGGGGTGAACCTGTTGTGCCCCTCTGGCAAGATGTTCTGCTCCTGGACTAGCTGGGTGGTTCTGTCCTCTACTTTCTCTGCAGGGATTGCATTTGCAGGGTTTCACCCCAGACCTGTATGCCAGGCCTGAGCTGAGTCTGTAGGGGACAAGGTGGAGTAGCTGGGAGAAGAAGCTCTCCCACACACTCACTGGGCCTGGGCAAGGACTGGATCTGGGGGGTCCCTAGAACATGGCAGAAATTCTCACGCGACAGGCGGATTTGGGGGATGCTGCGGACTGCTGGTGGTGGTCCCAAGTGGGCGGAAGAGGGTCTCACCCACTCTGCTCTTGGGCTTGGACCAGCAGGTCCAGCTGGAGCCACGTAGGAGTTCATTTCTTTCTCTTACTTAGATTTTGTTAGTATGTATTTCAAATAATTTTGATCAGGAGTGTTGGGAGTGGTCATGCTTGCTTCATTCCTGATTGGGAAAAATATTCCTTTTCATCCCATATAATATTAACTTGGTCTTCTAAGAAATTCATAGATTTCATTGAAAACATTGTGATGAGGTTTTTCTCTACCTATTTTCTTGAAAATTTTCATCATAGCTGGATATTGGATTCTGTCAAATACATGTTCTGTGGCTATGGGAATCATCATATCTATTGGGTCTTGGATTTTCTTCCTGGTTTTCATTGCATTTTTGATTTGTACATAGTGAACCATCATTGTACCTGTGAAGAAGATCCCCCTTTTCAAATATATATGAATATGTTGATGGTTAGTTGCATTGTTTTCCAATATCTTCCAAGGGTTGTACATGCACGTTCATGAAGGATTTGGTGCTCTGGCTCTCATTTTCTGGGATTTGTTCTGCTTTTCAGATCAGGGTGATGCTTGCTTCCAAGAATGACTTTAGGAATACTGCTTTCCATGCAATTTTGCTTCGGAGCTTCTGGAGTATATCCATTACAGCGTCTCTAAATTTCTTGTAGAATTCAAGTATAAATCCATCAGGACTTGAGTTTCCTTGTTTGAAGCTTTTCAGTACATAAATTTATTGATTTATTGACTCATATATAATTTTTGTATGTTCTTGTTTCTTCTCTGGTAGTTTATGTTTCTACCCATTTTGACATTTTTGATCAATTTCTTCTGGATACAATTCATTTAATTCTGAATGTATACACTGATTATTCTTCAGGATTTTATGGAGTCCCTTGTAATTTCAAGTTTTCTACATTTTTTTTGCAAAACTGTGGATTGAAGTAAGGCCCTCCCACTTGCCAGAGAAATGCTTATTCTACTGAGCCATCTCCCTGGCTCAGTTTTCCACATCTAATTGCTTGGATTTGTTTCTTTCTGGGAGGGGAAATTATGCTAGGAGCTTGTCAATTTTGTTCAATCTTTCAAATGATTAATTCTTTATTTTGTTTCTTGTTGTTTACTTTTTTTTGTAACTGGGCCTTGAATTCAGGACTTTGGCTTGCCAGGCAAGATTTTAGGACAATGAGCTAGATTCCTGACCCTGTATTGTTTACTTTCAACAACTCAGTAACAAACAAGAAAATATAGATTTTTCAAATCCAGAACAACTCAGGAATTGCCTTGCATCTGGATTCCAGGTAAGGCCTGTGCATCCTGAGCATGTTTCTTTCTGATATGCTACCTGTCCATGGCTGATTTCTGAGGCTGTCTCTCAGCCATGCACTGTGGATGTGTAACACTTTGCACCCTGAAGTGAAGTTCTCCTGTGGCTGTTGTGAGGATCAGCTTCAAATACTCAACAGTTACTTGGAATGGAGCCCAAGCACACACACTGCATAAGCATGTGCCAGGCCCTTGCATAGGGGTCAGTCTGCTGTTTTCTGTGAGAGAACTCTGGGTACAGAACACCAAACTATCCTTGATATCATGATAATTGGCAGCTTATTGACCAACCATGGCTCTTTCTCATTGTTCCTCTATGAGTCCTTTATGTTTCAGGTTGACCTCTACAAATTCAATTTTCCCAAGAGGCAGGGACAAGTGGAAGACTTTAGTCTGATTTTTCCCTACTTACTGTTTACATTGCGGTTTCTTTCTTTCTTTGTTTTTGTCCAAGTGTCGTGAGGTGAGAGAAACACATAGGGAGACTGTCTGTTGAGGTGCTTTGCAGTATTTTATGTTGTTCAAGTTTGCAGTAGATACTGATCCTGATGGAAGTGTATTTTATGTGCATTATGCATGTTATTTCTTTTCTCATCCTTTCATTTCAAAATACTTAAAAGCTGTATTTCTATTTTTCCCTTATTTTTTCTTTCCCTATAAATCAATCACCTTTCTTTCTCTGTTTCTAGCACCTCTTTTCATCATTTTGATTGTGGAAGTTTTTCCTACTTCCACGTTTTTATCTTCAGCATAGCTCCATATTCATAGTTTGGCATTTCCACACAGAGAAACCATGTGGTAATTGAAATGGTGTTTTCTAATTATTTCACTTCAGAATGGACTCAATGTGTCTCCATTTTCATTGAAAATAACTTCAGCTTAGTCTTTTATTTAGATGAGTATTTCTTCTTTGTGTATACACACCATATTTTCTCTAGGCATTCATTTGTTCAAGGAAAGCTCATATGGACATTTTCAGTGGCAAAATTTATAGTAGCTAAGAGGTAGAAGCCTCTTATATAGATCTCAAGTTTTTTGTTAGTAATTTCTGGATTACTTGAGCTCTAATTTTACAGTAGTTATTTTATTCTCCCTCAGTTGCCATTTTCCAGTGTGTTGATACGAAGTCTTTTAGAGGCTGAGTTACTATTGCTCACCACTCTGCTCTTCTTCAGCACTAAAGAAATGAAGATAGTCCTCACACTTTAACTAATAACCCCACACAGCCTGGCTTCCATTGTTATCAAGCTGGATTTCCTTGTGTGTGTGGTTGTGTAGGAACCATTCATATGTCCTAGTGCTGTGAAGTGAGAGAAGACAAGGAGGCTAATAACTTTGTCCAAGTGTAGAGCACAAGTCAGAAGAGAGAACTACATATGTATAGTAAGAGGAGTACCCCAGTTATTATCAATCTTTATGTATGAGCTTTTTATGAGAACTGTGAGTGCCTATACCAAAGAACCAGCAGACGCAGAGCTTTCATGTTCAACAGGTCAGCTCTGGGGAGGTCTAATTAACTAGAATGCATCCACCTTCTCCCAGGAAGACAGTGTTCAGGGGATGAAGGTCTTAGTGAAGCAAAGAGCAAGCAGTTTATTGCATATGTTGGGGACCTGAGGGAAGGCAGGCTACAAAATTAGGATGGTGGAGAAAGTACAGAAACCCTTCGGGATACCATACCAATGTTCCTCTTCCTGAGACACAATGTTTGCTATCTGCAGTTCACTGGAAGAGAAGTTGATTTAGGCCACAAATTTAAAGACTTTCTTCTTGAAATTCACTGTATCCTGAGGCTGAACAACAGAAAGAATGCATATTGGGTGGGAACCTGATCCCAGAAGTTTTCCAGGAAGCACTTCATAAAGGAGCAACATAGAAGAAAAAAAGAGCATCCGTCACTCCTTGTCACTCTTGTTTTTGCAACAGTTTATGCCTCCTAATCACATGTCAGTTTTTATCTCACGTAATCCATGCATCTTACCATCGGCCTGCCTATGAACCCCCAGGAATTCTGGATAAAATCTAGAATAATGCTATAATAAATGTCCTGAACCACAGGGCGGATGAGCACATGTCCTACTGTCAGCAGAGATTTCATCCTGAAAGGGATGCATGATGGGTACCTGCTCACTTCCTTTCCAAATCCTGAGCCTCGAGAGAGAGGTAAAAGAGGAGATACGAGTTGGTGTCTTCAGGTTGTCACACAGAACTTTGTGTGTTCAGGTAACACAAGTAACACTTTATCTGCCAAGAGTCAAAATGAGGAACCTAAGGGAGGGTTTAGAATACTACTGAACAGAACATGATCAGATGGTCCGCTTCCATGGCCCTGTGCTTGCTGTCATCCCAGGTATCTTAGCCAAGGGTGTCTGGCTGAGGCTGCTCTCTTAGTACTGGCTCATTGGTCTCAATGAGGCGAAGCCCTTACTACAAGAGAGCTGGAAGCAAGACAACAGACTTAGGATCCCAGCATCTGTCAAAGGATCTAGGTGAGACACAGGGAATGCCCTCACCAGAATAGGATGCATCCTTTTCCCTTGTCCTTTTTGTCACCTGTAGAGACCCAGGGAATATAGGTTCCTCTTGTTACCAAGCATATTCCTTGAGTGTGTCACTGCAGTACTGCTGTGTTTTGAAGAAGGTAACACCAAGTACTAGAGGAATGGATCTTTGTGAAAAGACTTCATCAAGGTAAAGATGCAATAGGTTCCCTTCCCGAGGGCACATAGATCACAAGAAATTTTGTGAATTTCTGCTGTTCCCTGAAAAAACCTGATGCCATAGATGGTGTCCCTTCAGTGTGTTTATTTGGTATTATCACGAGAGGAGACAGTTCTGTTCTTTGATTTTGTTGAAGGTATGGGAAACCTGGGCAACAGGACCTGCTGAAGGATATTTGAGTGAGTTGGAGGAGAGGAAATGTTGCAATTCACCCCAAACTTTGGGAGCACACACCTCTCATGAATCCCTACTAGAAGGACTGGGTTTGCAGGACTATGGTTGGATTCTAAAGATAGGTTCCTCTTTGCCTCCTATAGCAACTGCAGGAGCCAAGCCTGACGGTCTCATTTTGGGTCAGTGTCCACATCTCAGTTAACAGAAGAAGAAGGATACCAGGACAGGTGGTGAGTTGCATGTCTTTCTGTGATTTGAGACTTACCACTCCCCCAGGATGGACAATTCCTATACCTAGGCTTCCTTTGCCACAAGTTCTTCCCTAGGGCCTTGTCCTATGACTTCCACTTCAGGTTGCAAACAGCTTTACTTTGATTCCCAGGATCATGGAGTCTGGATTTGTGAAGTTTAGAGTGTTAATCAGAAAGAAGACCTGACATGGGCCTTTGTAGAGGCAACATGTGTGTGATTCTGAGCCAAGGACACTAAAAATCTCCCTGTCTTCTCTAGGCATCTGACTCCTCAACAACGTATTTCTGTCTCCACAGAATATTATGATGCCTTACAGTCAGGGGAGAAAAGACAGAACCTTTGAAGGAGCCCGTCCTGACCAGAGCAGTGCATGAGGCCTCCACCTTGCACAGGGTCTCGTGCATCAGGAGAAGCAGCAGCCACTGTTACATATGCATCCTCTTCATCTTCTGCTTTAATTGGTGCCACAGCAAGAGAAGAGCTCACTCCTGTGACATCAAGTTGTCCTCAGAATCCTCATGAGGTCTGCACTCCTCCAACTGACATGACTTCCAGCAAAAGCAGTCAGTGCCATGCGGGCTCCAGCAAAGAAAACGAGAAGGGTGCAAGTCTATCCCAGGACAAGGTTGTCCCCCAGATCAGGATGGATGCATTTGAAAATGTTGAATTAGATAATATTGTATGATTTCTGATCCAGAAATGTCAAAGGAATGAGCAGATCACCATGGAAGAAGTGGTGCACATGGTGGACCATGATTCCAGTGATAACGTCCCTGAGATCTTTAGGGAAATCCGTGAGTGCATGCGTCTGGGCTTTGGCATTATTTTGAAGGAAGTGGATTCCACTACCCACAGATATGACCTTGTCTCTACCTTGGGCCTCACTTATAGTGGGATACTGGATGACACTGACCAGATTATTCCTAACACTGACCTCTTGATACTCATCCTGAGTGTGATCTTCCTAAAGGGCAACCGCATTAGTGAAGAGTACCTCAGGGTAATTCTGTGACATAGGACGATATTAGCCGAGCGATCTCACGTTGCTGTTGAGGATGCCTGGAAGTTCATCAGCTATGACTTGGTTCAGGCAGAGTACCTGGTGTACCAGCAGGTTCCTAACAGTGATCCCGCTCAGTATGAGTTCCTGTGGGGTCTGAGGGCCCTTGCTGAAACAACCAACATGAAAGTACTAGAACATTCCATCATGCTTGAAGGGAAAAAAATCCCACGTCTTTGCCACTTCAATATGCTCCGGGTATGAAGCAGGAAAAAGGCATGTTTAGGGCCTCTGGTGGGCCAGATGAGTGACAGCTACAGGGAGTTTTCCATGACAAGTCACACAGGCTTAGTCCCCAGAGAACATGACATGTGGACCAATTTTATTTTGTGTTTCAGGACAGCACATGACTTTCTAAGCAGTGAAGGGATAGGATCTGTGATAAAATTCTTCACCAAGCCCTTTGATGCTCCTTTTCTTTTATTACTGAGAGATAGAGATGTGTTTCATTTATGGCTTTTTGAAATCTTGCTATTTTTTGGAGAGAATAATGTAACGTAAAACAGGATTTTGAGGGCTGCCGAGATAGTGCATCAGACTAAAGTCCCTGCTTAGACAAACGTAGGTAAGCATAGGGACCATAGTTCTAATGCCAGCCCCACATGCTGTGAAACCCCACCCATAACTTTAGAATGCTATGTAAATCTTCATGGTAAAATTCGTTGATATATTATCTACTATTCTTGTTTTGAAATTCTGTTACATATGTATCCTTGTTTGTTATGCTATTTCTGTCTTTGTTTTTTATTTTTGTTCTTGTTTTTGATTTACTCTTCAAAATAAAAGAAAAGTATAATAAAAAACTTTCACAGTAATTTATAGGAAATTTACATGAATTCAGATGGAACCTAGAAACAGACATACTGACGATATCAAGTCTTAGATTTTTAGTTTTTTTCTCTCACCTTAATCTATTAAATATATACATATGACTGACTTTGCATGATTTTTCCAATTATATCTAGAAATTTACTGTTTGCAATTAAGCTCTTCACCAATTTTATTTGGTGTTTCAGGACAACACAAGACTTTCTATGCTGTGAAGTGAGAGGTTGTGTGATAAAATTCTTCACTGAGCCCTTTGATGTTCCTTTTCTTTTATTACTTAGCGATAGAGATGTGTTTCATTTGTGGCTTTTTGAAATCTTGCTCTTTTTTGGAGAGAATAATGTAACATAAAACAGGATTTTTAGGGCAGCCGAGATAGTGCACCAGACTAAAGGTCTCTGGTGGTCAAGATGAGTGACAGCTGCAGGGACTCAGTCCTTCTCAAGAACTCAGTGACCTCTCAATAGCTTTCTTAGTAGTGGGTAAATTGTTTGGAGGAAAGGATTGGGGATTGGGAACGGAGGACTGGGGATGAGTAATACCTTCCAAGAGACAAGAGGGTCTCTGAATGCCTTGCACAGGAACCCACCTTGCAAAGGAATTTTCCTGGAGCAAAATCACAAGGTGAGCACTACATGGATAAACGTTATTATAAACCAATTAGATTGCAAGTACAGTCACTTAGGTAATATTGATCAAATGGTAGAAAAGGTAGATGAGTGATATCACTAAACTCATTCAATGATCTTTGACGTACTGTCTTCAGTAGCCTTAGCAGTCTTAGCCGTAGTCTCAATCTTAGCCTCAGTGGTTTTACAATTAGCAGGGTGCATAGGATGATCCACCTCTATTGAGATAATGAGAAATATCAAAATAGTGGTGTCAGTAATCCCAAACCTATATTCATCCATTAGGGAAGTAAGGAGAATTAGCCATTGTGAATTTTGTCTTCAGATTCCCCTCCTGCTACATTACTAATGCTTTCTCATCTCTTCCTGGGCCCAGCCCTATCTCATTCACTTCTGTATTTCGCACTACGTTATTTGCCTCTAATGTTTGCCCCTCTGAGGAGGTATAAACATGTGAACTTAGGGGAGCAGGGGTACAGTTTAGATCCAGCTGCTTAAAGCTGATAGGTATCAGTTTAAGGGAAACCACAGTCAGAGGTTTTCTCCAGAGCTAATCTAATGGGCCTCAGATAGACTTCATGTTGTGGTTTCGCAGCTATACTATGTTCATAAGATCCATCCAGGGGATCCAGGAGAGGAAGCCTGGCACATATTCCATTGCTTTCAACTGTATGATCACTGTGATTTTGACATCCTCTAGGCCAACAAATATAAATTTTACAAGACATTAAAATATTAATTATCAAACCACAAGCACTAGACTGGAAAGGCAGGTTTTGGAAAGAGCCACATCCAGAAAGTGTTCCTAATGAACTAGAAGAGCAATGGTACCCAGTTGGCTCTTAAGGCCCTCTCCTGATAGAAGTCCTTCTAGCACTGGTATGAGAAGATGGAGAGGAAGAATTTAGAAAGTCTAGTTATGCTTCTGTTGATTGCAGTGTCTCTTTTCTGTCTTAAAGAAGCATAGTGGCCAGTGGTTTATCTGCGATCTTCCCAAAGCAAATCAGGGATTAGAGCTCTTTTTATATCTCGCTCTTTTTACTATAGTTTTTCTTTACATCACTTGGTTATAATATTCTGCTGGGTCTTTAGGAGGAAATTATATAAAGAACTGTGGTCATCTATATCAGCCTCTTACTGTTTGACAAGGTCTATTAGTTCTCCTTGGACACTATCTTGGAACCACGTAAGGAGCCTCTGCTCTCATCTGTCGGTGACAACCATCAGGATCAGTCACAGTCTTGCTTGATCACATTGCTCAGTGTAAAAGCATGGGAGACTGCTCGCTCTCGGTGACCTTCCTGAGGTACACTGAACATTTTACTAATACGTGCCCCCTGGAGTCATGCAATCTCCCTGCTCAAGAGGATTTGTGACTCACAAATTTGTAGATTCTTGTAGAGATATTCCCTCATATGCTGTTGCCTCATCGACAATGCTGTACCAAGGCCAATGTATTGGCTGTCTTCTCTGTCTAGCTGTCATCTTAGTTTCAGAACCCAGGCTTATTATTGGAATACCTAGAAGAGTAAATCATTGATATTCCTGCTTCACATGGAGCAGCTATCTTGGGTTTTATCATCTCACAAGAGTATCAAATACTTGAAATACAAAGTATAGCCAGTGTCCTGTTATGACACACCAGTCTTGCTTATTGTACTGATTGAGTCCCTGCAGAGTATTATTAGAAAGCAGTTGCATAGTTTAACAGAGAAAACTGGAAATGGAAAGCCACACATGCTCTTTCAGCATGACAATCATGATATTTTCATGGAAACACACTGAAATGTCCACTTTATGATAAGATAACCTTTTCAGTCAAACATGTCCACCTGATCCAAGACAGTAAATGGCACAAAGAAATATTTGTCTACTTTGTTATTGTATAAAATAAATATGTCATAGAAAGGTATCTAAGATGTAGAAATATATCTTAGAAGCTTATAATATTTAAGCTCTGAATTTAGTGTGTGACTTTGTGCAGGGTGCTTGGCCCCTGAGTTTCCCACAGTGTAGTGACATAACATGTAAATATGTTCAAACAAGTATATATTCTGGCTGGTGATCTGTAGGTGGTTTGACTTATATCTCTTATCACAAGTGGCTGGGGTAAAGGAGACAGGCAGATATCTTTGTGTGGAAAACAGTATTACCATAAGCCATAGTAATTTTATATCATAAAATAATTATTCAATGGGCAGGCATGAATATGTATACAACACCAGCTGAACAATAATGAATGTAATACTGCTATGCAAACTTCCCTCTGTCTCTAATTTGTTTTGAACTTAGGGAATCTTCTGATGAGTAAACCTTATGCTTTTATGCACAGAAACAACTTTTCCATGATGACCCTTCAGATATATATTATATTGATATGAATAGGAACATTTATATGGTTGTGTATGCCATCAGGATATGGAAACTACTGAGGCTCAGTACTGAAAGAGGAGTGGAAGAACCAATTTCTTGGCAGTTGCTTCCTTACTGATGAAGGAGCGTCCTTTCCAGCCTTTACCGCCAAGGCTGAGGTAACCTATTGAATGTTCACAGAAAGCAATCATTAATGGTGAGAAGACATAATCCCCCATCACTTTTGTGCAATGAAAAAAATTTAAAGTTGCTGTACAGAGATAGCAGTACGTATTGTACCTAAAAACAAGTGTTGACCTCATTTTGATCAGGTAGTCACCTGACAGAAAGCATGCCCTTAAGTCTAATGTTATCTATAAACCAAATGAACTTATACACCAATGTTTTAAGAATCTACACCCAAAAGAAAACAACTATTAAACTTAAAAAATTTTAAGTATTTTAATGAGTCACAAATTGAACAGAGGGACAGGCAGGCGCACATAAGTCAGCTGTCAAAAGACCAAGGGCACTCATGTTTTGTCCCAGTTGAAGTGAAATGCTTCTTTTACAGGTTTCAGTTT
>NW_004524757.1:4504963-4506023 GCF_000260255.1 Octodon degus
ATGGGGCTTGGGGGGACAGCTAGACAGAAACCATAACAAAAGATGTGGTATTTTTATACAATGAAGCATTACTCAGCTATAATGAAAGACAATCTCAAAGGTGTTATAGGTAACTGAATGTAACTAGAGGTTATATTCATAAGTGAAATAAATCAGAACCCATGTGTAAATTTCATATTGTCTCCTAGTGTAAGAACCTGAAAGAAGAAATAAAACTTGGATGGTATAATAGATAAAGTAAAATGGAAACAAAGAAACTGAACTTAAGGATTAAACAATCAAGATGAGACAAATGAAAAAAGGAAGGGTGAAAAATACCTGCAACTATATATACAGAACATCTAAGATGAGTGTACTGATAATTTCCATTAGGTTTTGAGAACAGCAGTTAATACACAGTATTTTTTCCTTGACTAACTCGATATGTTGATTACTACGAATTAAGCAACTAGATTGAGGACAGCAATGTGTAATATGAAAACCATGCTTGAATGCCTCTCATCTTGGTCTTCTAAATGTACACCACTTATAAGGACTTATCAATGATTATACTCTCATTAATATACATGTTAATAAAAATGGTAAAAAAATGACAAGAAAAAGTTAAAGTTTCTTGAAAGCAAGGGGTAATATTCAATTATTAGTTCAAAATTTCCTAAGTGTATCTATAAATCAGAACAACAGATGTGATGACAAAAAATACATAATAGAGCAACCATTGTTCATTAATTATTTTTGTTTTGAGAATGTGTAACATATCTGTTGCTGTATGTTACCCTGATTCTGTCCTTGTTTCTGCTCTTTGTTTTTACTCTTCAAAATAAAATTAAATTGAAATTTAAATGAATAACAAAGAAAGAAAAGTAGGGGTTGGAGAGGTAGCTCAGCAGTCGAAGTGCCTACCTGGAAAGTACAAGGACTTGAGAGTAATCCCCAGTACCAAATGCAGTGCTGGTCCTGGAACACCATGGGTTCTCGATAGGTGGTGTATGCCTCTAATCCCAGTACTGGGGAGGCTGAAGCAGGAGGATCAGTGGGAGACCAAACTGCTCAGTATACC
>NW_004524757.1:4506283-4512047 GCF_000260255.1 Octodon degus
AGGCAGGCAATCGTTTGGTACAACTGCATTGCAAACTGTAAATGGAAGAGTTAAATGACCCTGAATGAGTACCTCTCCATCCTGTGATGTAGAATGAGAGTAAAAACACATGTTCCTGTCTCACTGTTTGGGCTTACTTTCTAACAAATGACTCTAAATGAAATGCTCCACAATCCCACCTTGCAAGAGACGTATGCCTTATAGACTGGGCTTGGTGGCATGTGCCTTTAATCCCAGTGATTGGGGGGCTGAAAATAGGAGGATCAGAAGAGTCCAGTCTATACAGTGAGACTCTGTACTAAATACACTTGAACAAGAGATGTATACCTTACAGAAAAGGGTCATACTTTTCAAGAAATCTTGTCCCTATGAAACTAGGTCTCAGAGAAAAGAGGATGCTCTACTCAGAGTGATTCCCTTACATTACTGCACATGCACCCCTTGCAAGCCCATGTGTATGTAAGGGAGATAGGAGTAAACTAGCCAAAGGAGGAGCAAATATACCCCGTTGTCCGGTGGGGCACAGGAGCACTAAAAGGAATGGCAGTAAGATACATGTTCCCAAGGACCTAAAATGCAAGCAGCAGAGCACTGAGTGGGTGGAGCCTAGCAGAGAGCATCCATGGATTTGTACTAATACAGAAAGTTGTGTCTTGTGGTAAATGCAATTCCTTCCACAGGAGCTGATGTTAATGCAGCTGCGATGTGCCAAGTCCCAGACTTTCAGATGAGGTGTCTTGGGCCAAAGGGGAAAGGCGGAGAGGATGGAAGTCAGCACTGTGTAGCCCTTGTAGATGTTGCATGGAATTTAGAGAAACCCTGACCTGGGAACTCTCTAAGAAGTGTGGTCCTGTGCAGCCCACGAACCAGGTGATTTACACCTAGAGAAGGAAGATATTTCCTGAGGGATAGTGAGACCTTCAGGTGAACTGGGACCGTAACATGCCTGCCATGATACTCTGCTGTGTGCTGGGAGTGTCCACAATGCAGGGTCTTGCATTTCCCAGCTGAGTCCTTTTCTAGCACAACTTCACCTTGTGAATCGAGTTTGCCCTAAAACTCTCACAAGATGGACATGAAGATCCAGACAGTCACAATGACCAGCTACACATAAGACTGCCTGACCCAATGCTTCTCCCTCCAGAGCCCCTTCTCACTACTGTCACGTGTATTCCCCTATGAAACTCCACTAATTAATCTGGTGTTGCTTTCTACTATGTCCCTTGTAAAAGATATTTTATCTAGGTGTGTCAAGTTGTGAGAACTTGCTTCTCAATTCATGGATGATCAGCTCTGCTGAGCTGACTTTGTCACCAAAGTTGCCAATGTCATATGTTTCATTGTCAGAGCCCTCCTGAGCCTCAAATAGAATCTGATTGAAGGAGATATATTGAAATGTTGTTGATCCAGTGAAAGAGAAACTTTCAAGGAGGTGTGTAGTGATTGCCCAAATTGCACAGAGTAAGTTGGTCTCAGCAGGGACAGGCCCTCTCAATGCCTAATCAACTATGATGCTATCACAGAGAATACATACTATCATAGAGAACGTAATGGAACAAGAATTAATCAGTAATGTGTTTGCATGATTTTCTTTTCAGTTTCCATGTGATATGCAGCTTCTCTGGGTAACATAGAAGCAAAACTGCAGGAAAAAACTGTTAGAGTCAGAGATTAATGTAATATTCCAATCAGCTGTGTATCAACATGTACTGAATTAACAGCATATAAAAATTTTTCCATGAGCTTGAATGCTTTTCTATCATTCTACTTGTCTCTGGAAACTGAAGTGTTGGTTGCACCCACTTTAGAGTTGAAGACACTGGAGACTTCCTAGCTTGAGAAATTCTTATGATCCCTGAGAGGGAAATGACAAGGCCACGTACAAGAAGCTCACTGTAAAGTTATTTAGAGGTCACCATGTTCCCAGTCAAACTAATCTGAACCCTGCTCTGTCTGTATTTATTTCTGTACTTAGAAAAACTTGTAAAAACACCCAGGGTATCACTTTAATTTTTCTTAATGTTGAGACAAAATCCCCCACATTCAAAGTTTTAGGGTCTCAGGATAAATCCTGAGGGGATTTGACTGACCTTATCAGATCCAAAAGCTACAACTCTTGTTGCATCGGTCCTGCTTTACCTTGGTCTTAACCACCCAGCAGAAAAGTATAAAAACGAAATATGAGAAGCAAAGCCATGCTGTTATGTTGAGCTATTAGGGGACTCAGGTCAACAATTTCTGACACTGCCAGTCAAGCCGAAGACCCAATACTGTTATGGATTGCTGGACTTTTTAAGAATATTTTGCTGAGTTAATACACCTATAATATTCAAATGACAGAAGTGAACAAAAAGGGGATACAGATAAATGTCCATTTTGTATCTGTGTATTCAAAATGGTTAGGATGGATATATAGTTACATTCTCTTAATGAATAGAGGGATTTGTTCCAATAGTGTTTGTAAATAGGATATAATGTCTGCATCTTGTACAGCAAATAACCACTGGGAAGAAAGAGAAAAAAAACAAAGAAAAAAAAGGTTTATTTAGCTCAGAGTTTGTAGGTCTGCTAATGCATCATCAGGTGGCTCCAAGTAACTTTGCCTGACACGGGTGCCACAGTTCAGGATGGTCAAAGACTGCACACCCAAGAACAGTCGAAAGGAAAAGCAAGATTCTTCTATCTTCCTTGACGATATGCAGGCTTCCTGCCCCAGGACAGGTATAGTTCTCATGTCACTAAGGCAAGTAATTGCTGATGAAGCAGTCACAAGCTCTGGAGTGAGCCTCTTCCAGAAAGCCATCCTCCTGACCACAAGAAGATCAGGGGAACATCCAGACCAGCACCAGGACAAAGACTGCAGACAGACCCTGAGTCCAGGGACTGAAACCGCTCCAGAATTAGGAATGTAAGAATGAGTGAGTGGTGGGTGCACCCGACTCCCAGAGCAACAGTCCAGAATCACCTGCCCTCACCCACGTCATCTGGAGGGCACTGGCTGCCACTTTGCTTTCTTGGAAATCTTCCAATCACAACAGCATTTTGACATGAAAGCTACCCTCTGACTATACTATACCATGGGTTGTGTGCCCGAGGAGCAAAATGACACCCAAATAAGCGATAAAAAGTGTGACATGAAGCAAAATATACTCATGATATTGCCAGGTAAATTAGGATAAATAAAGGGCCTTCTTCTCTCGGCACTTTTTTCTAGAGGTTTAGTGGAATAATTTTCTATAAACCATACACATCACAAGCCAGCAGTAAATGTGTTTATGAGATGGATCACTCCCACAGCTCCCTGAGAATCTCCAGGTGAGGCAGCCCCACACAAACTAGAGCAGACAACGAAAAGCATCATCTCTGGCTGTATCTGTCCGCATGATGAAATCTTCTGAGGGGGTGGTAAGTGCTTGTTTGTTTTAATCATAAAATAAAATAAAATAAAATAAATTCATCTTCATTTTCTTCTCCTTTCTCTTGTCTTTGAGGTCCCAACATTACTGTGAATATTTATAATACGCGCCATGGTGATTACTGATATTCAGGCAAAGACAGCCGTGTGCCCTTCAGGAACAGCACACAATTTTAGAAATGGGACTCCACTCCAAAGACAGAAGAGAACTGTCCCCCACCTTAGAAGGTTCTTGTGAAGGGAATTGTACCCAAGTCAGTGAAGAGAAAAACACCTCTCTTGGAAAGGAGATTGATACCATATCTGAAGCTTCTACGTTCAGTTTCATTAAGTGCCAATGGCAGGTGGCATTTGATGAAACGGGAGTCTCCCAGACTTCTCTCATATCCTCAGCAAATTCTGCCACCACAAAAGACAGTTTTACCTTAAAACATGGTGTGTGTTGCTTTGGGTGAGCATCCTCCAAGTAACCACTTAGAGTGACCCTACAAGCTTGCACTCCCACAGCTTGTCCTGCCTGAGTTTTGATCCTTGTGAGCTGTAAGGACACCTTGTCCTGAGGAAGAGGCAAGGGGTGGTCCAGTGCAACTGAACTCCTGGCAGACCCATTCCTCAACCGTTAGAGCCATTTCATCCCAAGGTGCTGCAGGCCAACTGGATTCACCCTCAGGCCCTGTCCACACAGCTCAGAGCACACTCTGTGCACATCCCAGAGGATCACTCACACGTGTTTGCTGCCTTTGACAGAAGCAAGGTGGTTCTGCACCTTGAACGACCCGGGCAGGAGCTGCCTGCAGACTTTCCTTCATGCATCCCACTCCCATGCACCTTTCAGGACAGCTCTCAATCCCATGACAGTTGTGATGTTCTCGCCAGTGCACGGAAGGTAGTGGATGATCACCGCAAGCCCTGTGCTGACTGGAGGATTCCTCCTGCTGTAGCTCTGTCCCTTGGTGCCACCTTCTGCTCCCCAGCCTCAGCCAGCCCCACTTCGAGCATGATGCCTCTGTGTCACTACTGTCCCTACTCCTACCGAGACAGGACCCACTGATGATGGCAAGGTGAAAATGTCCCAAGGTCCTCCTGTATGTATTCAAGAGCCCCAAAGGTTTCCTGCCCCAGAAATGCACCATGAACCCATTGCTCTTTCCATGTGAGACAGTTAAAGAGAACAAGTGTTAAAAGCTGAGCTGAGATCAGGCACTGAACCACCAGCCAGCACACATGGGATGCTTGATTGGAATGGACTCTTCACAGACGTAGTGCAACTTTCTACATTCCTAGCAGGACAGTTCACATCCTTTTGAGACCACTTCTCATGCAACCCAGTTGATCCTCTCCTGAAGAAGTTCCCATGAGAAAGGATAGTGTGCAGACACTGGCTGCTCCATTCTGCTAGCCCTAAACCAGTGGACCGCTCCAGTGCTGTGGGCACCACAAGGCAGTATTTTCAAAGATGAGTATGAGGACATCTCCAGGAAACCATCTTCCTCCTAGTGTGAAACAGAATTGCAGAGCTCTGAGTTGAATAGACTCTTGGAAGGAAGAGTCCAGCCTGCTAATTTCATGTGAAAAGTTCCCATGATTTGAGGACTACTCTTGAAGGACTCCTGTTCAACTTCCTATAACACACTTGGTATATGAAAAGATATCTATCAGACACTGTGACCTCTGTGGTCATTGGCTCCTAAGGGACAAATCACTGCACTGCTCTGCCAGGGTGCCCATAGTGTGAGCCCCCACCTGTGCTCTTAGTGATATTCCAGGGCTCTTCAAATCTCAGAAACAATGTGTGTCTCAGAGACACAGGAGGACTCACAGGAGAGTCTCTAGATAACATCGCGCTGGGAATCTAGTCCTGACCTTGTCATATAGTACACAGGGATCCTGAGAAGTTAATCACCAGCAGGCCTCACGTTCTTCAACTATTAAATGGGTTTGACACTGTCTCTGAGCCATGCGGTTTAACTCCTTTACTTTGTGATGTTGGTTTGTTTCATTTAATCTGAAATTAGTAACTGTTATCAATTTCCTGCAAATGACCTCATTTCATTGCTTGTTTGTCTGAAGAATTGTGAATGGTTTACATTATAATTTTATATATATGTCCTATGATCCTTTTGTGTATGGATGGGCATTGAGGCTGTTTCTACAGTTTAACCCCTTGTGAACTGCACTGTTTTTCAATGCTGTTAGTTCTTGGAAACCACTTTGATCAACTGCTTGTCTTATGTACACTTTGGCCTCTGGTGGGGGCTTATTTGTATTAGTTACCTGGTTTTTACTTTATCTCAAATATAAACGTTCTGAGGAAATGGACATAGCAAAGGCTGTGTTATTCATGCTACA
>NW_004524757.1:4512767-4515302 GCF_000260255.1 Octodon degus
GAAGGGAAATGGGCTCCCCAGAAGGGAGGGCAATACCTCAGCTGCCCAGGACTTGGAGATTCAGTAGACATTACTCCAGAGCCACAAATTAGTGAAAACTGCATTAGAGCACTGTGCTTTGCTTCATGGGAACTCCTTCACCAATGGGGGCTAACAGTTGGTGAGAGATCCCAGTATGGGTATTAATATGGATTGTGTCTTCTTCTCTGCCCTAAACTCATGCATTCGTGAGCTGGCTCCAAGTTTGTAATCGATTCTTGATCCAATGCTTGGGTTGCAGGCATCAGTGCTACACACAGGCCCAGGGGTGTGTAATTTCATTACAGTGTAAGGAGGGCAGGGAGGCTTGGGAGCTGCCAGAGCTGTTGCTTCTTTGCTCTTTACCTCCATCATGGATGGTTGCTTTCTGTGATGGTCCACTCTGCCTTCGAGCCAGCTGGGTATGGCCTTAAAGTCCATTAATTATGAGCGAGACAAATCTTTTCTTCCTTCATTTTCGGTGTAAGGTATTTGTCCCAGCTTCCAAAAAGAAGTACCTAGGACAGGGATTACCTTAGCACCTAGAGAGCTTACTCTGGCCCTACTTCAAGAAAAGGTTGCTTCGTTATATCTACCTCCCAAAAACTACAAACGTCTTCACTACCCAGAGCTCCCAGTGTCAATTCCTTCAGAGATTGGGTGAGAGACCACGATGGGAGAGAGATGCCTGAATTAGCAGTCAGAACTGGCTGGGTCTGAAAGAACCTTCTGGACTCAAGTACCTGATTAAAAATACAGACTCAACACTTTTCTTTGCAGAAACTCATTTTCTGTTTTTTATTTCCTCTTTCTTTTCCTTTTCATTTAATTTTTTTGTTTTTCTTGTTCTACTTCATTCTATTTCCTTTTTCTCCCTCTTTAGCTCTTCATCTTTTTTCCTTTAGGTTTACATGAATTGCTTCAATTCTCAAAGTATTGGAGAAAAGGTATGTCAATGAGGATCGCCATTTCCTTACTATTGTCATGAACCCCAAACCCTCATTGCTCACCTGCTCTATGGAAGGCCCTGGGGCAATTATGAAAACACAACCACATTCACAGCTCAGATCCCAGCTTACCCCTTAAGACAGTGGTGCCTAGGAGTGGCACCCCTTTTGCAGAAATGGCAGAGATGTCCTCAGGGTTTTTCAGGTCAAGGTGTGGTACTGCAGAGAGCAGCTGAGGGTGAATGTGCAGCGAGGACAGCAGGGAACTCAGAGAAAAGGCAGGTGACTCAGAAGGAGTTCATTTCATTGGACTTGCAAGGTCACCAGGGACACATGCTCAGATGAGGACTCCTGGGGCTGATAGCAGAGCCTGAAAATGGAGCAATGCTCTGAGCAGTTCTTAGTCAGTGAGGATAAAGCGAGGAATCTTGACTAGGGACAGTTCTAAGTGGTGGTGTCTGATGGGCCACTGTGACCACTGACCTGTGCGCATGACTTCCATGGAGCTCCCAAGAGACTAGCATAGATCTCAGGTGCAGGAAATGCAGGAGGACCTGCCCTGCTATCTCTAGACCCCTGCAAGGGTCCACTGTCCATGATCCTCCATTGCTGCAGAGGACTGGTCTCCCTGGGTCCAACTACTGTCTTTTGGACCAGTGTGTCTCATTGCTCTTACCAGATAGCAAGCAAGGTTCCTACCTGGGGCTGGGGTACGTACACAAGTGGTCAGTTGAGAGCCTCAATGGGAAGTTGTCCCTCCAGAGAAACATCTCAGAGTTCATTGGAGTCCCCTCCGGTCTCTGTCAGCAGTGAGCTGGACACGATCTGAACGTTGCAAAGGAAGTTTTCATAATGTTTTCAGGGTGTGTAAGTTGTCTTTCAAGTATCGTGGACCTGGATCTGAGCTGCACTGGCCTTCTATCTAGAAGGCCCAGGCTTGGGGACCCATTGAACCAGAGACTGGGTGAGCCCCAAAGCGTTCCTCTTGGTGGGAATGAGATCAGTGAAACATGTATTTCAAAGTAAGAGAATCTGGCTCTAGGAAGATGTGGCATCTTGACACACACTGCAGAATCATTTAATTAGGCTCCCCCATAAGTAATTAACTCACACAGTGGAGTGCATGAAATGTGTTGGAGGAAGAATATACAGAGATGATTTGGGCGTAAATTTTAATGTTTGCTATACAGCAACCACGTCCCTGGAAACACATACACACACAGTATCTAGCGCACAATGTAGACGTCTCCAGTGCAGGCTCACAGCAAGACCAACGCAATGCTGTATGTACATGAGATTCGCAGTGTGTGCTTTTGCTAGGAGGAATGACGCCAATGCTCACACAGCATCTCTCCCCAGCGAGGTACAAGACACTGCATTCACACACAGAGATGCCGTTCTTTCCATCCTGTGGTCTGAAATGTTACGTGAGAAATTTGACTCAGGACTCAAGTCTGAGCCTTCTTTATGTGCATATTCAGACCTAGCAAAACTTTCCAGAACACCTGCTCTGCCCCTTGTCTTTGGGAAGGTTCTTCCTGTCACTTTATTCACCCTGGAATGTCTCCAA
>NW_004524757.1:4516387-4517351 GCF_000260255.1 Octodon degus
TTTCAGCCCAGCGTGTTGGTTTAATTTTACAAGAGCAACCTGGATTTTCCAACTTGAATGTCCTGGCTTGAAGCCCACAGATGCTGCCTGCAGCCTTTACTTTGTGCCTCCCACAAGCACACATCTGCCAATCACACCTGTCAGTCCCATGATAGGTGTGATGTCCTCCCCTGTGTGAATGTTGGGTGGTGCCAAAATCACCCAAATCCCTGTGCTGACAGGATTCCTCCACCTGGAGCTCCGCTCCTTAGTTCCACCCACTTCTCTCTTGACCTCAGCCTGCCCAGCGCAGAGCATTATGCTGTGCCCCTACTCCCACCTGCTCACCCCAGTACAAGACACAGGACAGATGATAACATGAACATGTCTCATCCTGAATATGGCTGGTAAGGGTAATTTCTGAAGTTCTTCCTGTGTGCATCCAAATACACTTAAAGTTTCCCCCAACAGAGAAGCACCATGAACATGAGTTTCTTGCCATGTGAGATAGCTAAAGAGAATAAGGGTGAAAAGAGGAGCTGATAGCAGGCACCCCAGAAGCAACCAACACTGATAGGAGCTTTCTCTATGGCTGTCTTAAAATTGCAAGTTGTGGAAAAGGCAATGTGGATGTTGCCCTAGAAATCCTGCACGATGTATCTTGTGTGTCAGTGGGTCCAGGAGAAATATTTTCCCTCAGAGTCCAGGGGAGAGATCAGTATAGGGAGGTGGGCCTGCAGCATGAGTTGAAGGTCCCCCATGGCTAAGCTAAACAGCTCAGTCTGTGGGTCTTTGCCCTGTTGCATAACAACAATGCACTGATACTCCCAGATCTGGATCCAAGTTTACCATGTCTCTAGGACTCCAAGAGATGATAGCAACAATGGAAGGTAAGAGACTCACTCCTAGATGATAAACTAAAACCAAAGCAAGGACTGCACACTTCTGTCAGAGAGCATAGTCATATGCAGCTTAAAGAAAATAA
>NW_004524757.1:4518141-4519286 GCF_000260255.1 Octodon degus
AATTCATTTTCTTTTTTCTTTTTATTTCTTGTAACTTTCTGGTTGGTGTTACTCGTTTTGTGCTTTTTAAAACAGTTTTGCTTTAATACCTCATAACCTAAAAATCTAATTCGAAGATAACTTCATGCAGTGCAGCACCCATTGTTCAATTCCATTACTTTTATTAGTGAAATTTTGTGTCATTACTAATGCTTTATTTTTCATTAATTTGTATTCTTTAAAAAATGAGAAAGAGGGGCCTGGGATATAGCTTAGTGGAATAAGTGTTTTCCTGGCTAGTGTAAGGTCCTGAGTTCCATCCTTAGTACTGAAAAAAAAAAAGAGAGAAACTAATACACGTGCACCTATTCTCTGCAGTAGGGCACCATCCACGGACACTTTATACACTTTGTGTTTCTAGTGATGCAAAGTCCACACACACATTCGGTACAAACACTCAAGAGCATGCTCAATCTACATCAGCTCTGAAAGGTGGAATAATGATCCCGAATATGAAAAGTTCTTCCCCCTGTGCATAAGCAGGACACATTCCAATTCTCTGCTGCTGCTCAGCCTCATCACCCAGGCATTGCCTTTTAGTGCTTGAACAGCCTCCCTATATTGTTACCCCGTTACCCTCTAAGAACCCTGGTGTGAAAACTCTTCTCTGTATGTAGTAGCAGAATTAGAAAAGGCTCTGTGAAGATCCAACCACTCTGTGGGACTGTTGGGTATAAGTGTTGCGGCTGGAATCCTCGGAGCAATGGCTGCATTGGCCAGTGCCTTGGATCGGGAAGTACAAACAGGCAAATCTGAAATGATTTAGCACACAATGTATCCTTAGCCCTTATGGCTCAGGAACTGCAGATCAAAAGCTAGAGGCCAGGGTGGACCACTTGCAAGAAGGTATGTTATATTTAGGAAAGCAGGTACAATTTTGCGGGCTAGCCTGTGCCTGTGCTGTCATGGGGCATATCCATTCACTTGAGTAACTCCTGCTTTGTACAATACTGCCGACTGTGAATGGAGAAGGATCCAGACCCACATCATGGGTGCGTGGAACCTTTCCGATGTGGGTTTACACCTAACTTGATTACATAAAGAAATTGTGGATATAATTTCTGCTCGTTTTCCCATGGCTAACGCTTCTGCTTTGGCGTTCAATA
>NW_004524757.1:4521239-4524214 GCF_000260255.1 Octodon degus
GGCACACACCTGTGCCTGCGATCTGCTAGACGCCACCCCCATAGTGCCTTTTGCTTGCCTTCTAGGTCCCTTGAGGAATCTCTCTCTCTTTAAACACTCGTGGCCCTCATGCACTTCATCTTATGGGGTACATTTATTCTGCCCAGGACAGCGGACTCACATCTCCACCACAGACACAGGGCCTTCCAAAGGACACAGAGCCCCTGAATCATGGGGGTCAAGGAGGCTGTGGACAGATGAGCTTCTTTATTGACTTAGAATGTCCTCATATTATTGAATAAATAAGACATGCTCGTATAAATATGCAATTTAATTGTAAAACAACACAAAAAAGAAACAAAGTACTGATTTTCATCCTTATATCATTTTCTCGCTCCCATTTAACTTAATATAATCTTCTTCCTCATTTCCATGGAAATTCCTATTCCAATACTCTAGTATCTACTTCAAAATAAAATTAAACCTTCCCAAGTTGGTTTTACAACACAGCAGTCTTACACATCACATAGAAGAACAAAATTCCTGTATGGTGAATATCACACAAAATCAAATTCACTTCAGATATTACAATAAATCATCAATACTACAAAAGTGAAAATACATATGAAAACCATATCATTATTCAATTTAGATGTGCAAGTTATACCAAATGTGTGAAAAGGAATAAGACTTCAAAAAATCAAAAAGAGGAGCAGGGACACAGCCCAGCCAGACAGAGCCTTCCTGGAAAATTTGAGGTCCTGAGTACCCAAAAAAACAAACAAAATATTGTAAAAGACATGCCACCATTAGACATGCTGGTTCACACCTGTAATCCCAGCACAGAGGAGGCTGAGACAGGAGGATCAACATGAGTTTGAAGTCAGCCTTGACTACACAGTGAATTCAAGTTTAAACTGTACTACACAGGAAGATTTTGCCTCAAACTCCCCCAAAATCGATACTACCCTCCATCAAAAATAAAAAGACATATCAGTTTCAAATAACCCAAATAGAACAGGCATTGAGATGGTATGCTGAGTACTTATTCACTCCAATATCTCTTCACTACTTAGAAAAATGTGTGCAGTCCAAAAAATAAAAAAAAGAAAAAGAAAAGGAAAGAAAGGGACTTATTTCACATGTGATGGGAGCTAAGATAGGTGATTACAAACATTGGTGCCTGGCATCAGCCTTGCTCCTTTACTGGCCTGTATTTGATGCATGGGCAGCCTCTTGCTCCTGTCCCAAAGCGTCTGCATAGAGACGTGGGTAGGAACTGGGTTCTTTCCTATCAACCTTTGCCAAATGCTGCAGGACTTTCATCTTGGTGGTTTCAGCATGAGCCCTTGGACCCCACAGGAACTCATAACGAGCAGGATCACTGTTGGCCACCTGTCGGTACTCTAGATATCCTTCCTGTACCAATTGCTCAGTGATGAATTTCCAGGGCTCCCTAAGAATAAAGTGATCTATCTGAGCTAGCATTTTCCTTTTTCTTAGGAATTCCTTGATGTCATCCTCACTGGCACAGTTACCTTTCACGAAGATGATAGTCAGGATGACTACCAAGAAATCTACTTTGGAAAGACACTGGTAATTATCACTGAGTATTCCACTGTAAGTGAGGCCCAAGAGAGGCAAGAGGGCATAAGTGTGGCTCATGGGGTCCACTTCCCTCATATCAATGCCGAAGGTCAGACACATGGTTTCACAGAGTGTCGTGAATACTGGTGTTTGATTGTTAATATAATCAGGGCCCAAAATGTGTAGTATTTCTGCTTCAGTGATTGTCTCTTGCATCTGATACTTCTGGAGCAAGATTGTCAACACTCTAGCTATTCTATCATCTAGGAACGCATAGGAGAAGAACTGAATGCGTACCACATGCAAGGCAATGCCTATATCCTCTTCTTCCCTCCTGGAATTCTCACTAGATTGGCTCACTTGGCTGGAGGCCATGGAAGTGGTGAACAGAATTTTCCCTGAGGATTCCTGGGACAGCTTGGTGCCCTAGTCCAAGGCACCTCCCTTGCTGTACCAGAAATTGGAACCCGGAGAAAGAGGAGCCTGAGGAAGCAGTGGCTGCTACTTCCTCTCTCACAGGCTTCAAAACCTGCACACCTGCCAGGCTCTGTCCCCTCTTTGCATAAGATGTCCTCCCTCTAACTTGTTGTACTCTTTCCTCTGACCATGAAGAAGCTCCGTGGTTCCTTGGGGATAGCGATTCAGATGCCTGGAGGAGAGAGGAAGATTGTAAGTGTTCCTTCATGACAAAAATCACTCTTGTTAGGTTCCTCTAAGGCCCTTTTCTTTGGTCACTGGTTTCTGTCCTTCTAGAGGCACTTTCAACAAGAATCTGGGACAGAAACACAGATTGCTCTCCAGGTTGCAGCTGAATTGCAGAAGACAGACTCTAGGGTATAGCATGGGACTGTTGGGACTGGGCAGAAAGATTCACATCTGTCCTCATGCACCTGGAGGCCTAGTACATATTCAAGGAATGCACCTTACTTTTATCTCTGGACCTCCTGTGCTATGTTACCTGTGGTCATCCCTTCAGACCAAGACTTTCCCTGCCTGGTTCCTGGAGCTCCTACAAGGGGCATGAAAGGCCCCTTAGGCTGCAGACCAGAAACACAATTCTGGTCATCCAGCTCTTACAGGGTAGAGTAAGTTGGATATTCTCATGTCCATTGTGTAAGGTGAGTGATCTCCTCTCCACTCATTCAGGGCCCTCCACACTCCTTGAGCACGACTTGAACCCCAGCCTTTGTTGGCTGGTGGCAAACTCCCAGAAAGTGTCTTTTTCTCTCATAGGGAATAAAAGGCACTAAGAGAGACAAACATGTAGGCACTACTGCTTAAGGGCCACAGTTGGAGGTAGAAAACCACACTTGGATTCCAGCTTTCATCTCAATGAGAGCAATGATGCCAGACAAACAGAGCTCACTCAGCCTGGTAGACTTGCCCTTCCTCCTGGCAAAGTCAGGTAT
>NW_004524757.1:4524679-4532896 GCF_000260255.1 Octodon degus
AACAGATAATGAAAGCAGTATCCAAAGTAGTCAAGGAACTTGAGGAAGACATTAATAAGAAGCCATGTCCGCTAAACAAACTATGTAAAACATGAATGGTTTATCAAACAATTACAGTCTGTGAGAGAATTTGAATCAGAAATCAAGGACATTAACTATACTGTTGAAATGGTGGGCAGCAGCAGTACCTGCTAAAATAGAAAAATTCCGCATGATCCAGTATCATTTAATATTATCTAATAATTTAAATTTATTTATTTATTTATTTATTTATTTACTTACTTACTTATTGTGTGGAATAATTTAAATTTAAAAAAAAAACTTCAATATGAAAAACCAAGGAACTTTTTGAGAATTGCATTCTGTAAGAATATTTTAGAAGGTCTAGTGACAGTGCTCCACAAACTCTTCAATTGAAAGAGAAGCAGTACTCCAAAAATTACTCCTTGGAATCAAGCACTAACCTGATCCTGAAAGTAAAACAGGATCCAATCAAAAAAGATAGTTATGAGTCAATCTCTTTAATGAACATAGATGCAAAACACTTCAATAAGACACTGGTGAGCAGAATGAACTGAATATAAGTAAAATTCACTCAAAGGACACAAGCATGGTTCAGTGTGCACAAATCAGACATGTAATACCCTGCATGAGCAGAAGGAAGCATAAAAATATCTCAATATACACAGAATATTTAATAAAAATGCATCATCTCTCATGAGAAACAACCAAACTAAAGTATGTGTAGAAGAACATCAACTCAATCTGTCAAAACTATGTATGAAAAACAAATGGCCAAATTCATGTTAAACAAAAGAGAAGGCTGAGGAGATAGTTTGGAGGCTTAAGCTCTTGCCTGCCCGGCAAGCACATGGACCCGGGTTCAATCCCTGGTACAGCATGCTCTGCCAGCTCTGGAACCCCACGGATGCTGTGGTGGCCACAGAAACTGGGTGTGGTGGCACATGCCTGTGATTCCAGCTCTGGGGAGGCTTAGATAGAAGGATTACTACAAATCTGAGCTGCATAGCAAGACCCCATCCAGAGTAAAAGATTACAACAGTTTTTGAGAGAGAGAGAGAGAGAGAGAGAGAGAGAGAGAGAGAGAGAGAGAAGCAGAAAATTTTCTCTGTACAGTCAGAACAAGACAAAGATGTCTGCTGTCATCGCACTTGTTCAACATCATTCCCAACACATTAACTAGAGCTATCAGGCAACAGAAGGAAACTGAAGGCATATGAATGGGAATTGAATTAAATTATTATAATTTGCAAATATCAATATCCTCTACATTGCAGAGGTGGCTAACTCCACCAGAGGAATCCTATCATTCATCATCAAATTAGGTAGTATAGCAGGTTACAAAGTCAGTGCACAAAAATCAGTACCATTCCTGAAAAAAGGAACAGACTTACTCAGAAAGAAGTGGGGAAAACTATAACTTCCACAGTGTCCACAAGAAACATTAAATTCTTAGGCATTGACCTAACCAATAAAGTGAGAGACCTCTACAATGAAAACTACAGTAATACGAAAGAGGAGACTGAAGAGGCTATCAGAAAATGGAATGATATCCCCTGTTCCTGAACCAACATATGCAAAACCATTACACTTCCAAACTTTTGTCCAGATTTAACAAAATTCCAGTGAAAATATCAATAACATGCTTCATGGAACTAGAAAAGACAATCTTATAAATCATATGGAATTTATGAGACGTAAAAGAGGAAAAGCAATCCTGGGCAACAGTGGTATGCCAAGAGGCATCAAAACCCCAGGCTTCAAGTTAAATTACAAAGTCATAGTGCTGGAAGTAGCATCGTAGTGACAAAAAAACATTTTTGTGGATCAATAGACCAGGATAGAATGTACAGAAGCAACAACAAGCAAACATAAAGACCACCAACGATGTGATCCTTGACAAGGGGTCAAATACATTCCCCGGAGGAAAGACAATCTGTTTCAGAAATAGTGCTGGTGACACTGGCTACACATGGCAAAGATTGAACCTGGACCCATATCTCGCTCCATGTACTAAACGAAAATAGAAAAGTATCAACTACTAAAATATTAAAAGAGAAGCATCCTGCTTTGGAAACCAAAATAGGTAACACTGTGGAAGACACAGCACAGGGAAGGTCTTAATGAACAGAAGATCAAGTGTACGTTAAGGAATATCATGAATCCAAAACTGAGATCATGTCGAATTTAAATACATCTGCATAACAAAGGAAACAATCTATAGAGTGAAGTGCCAACCTTAAGAATGGGAGGAGGAGGGCCAGGGAGACAGCTCTGCAGCAAAATCTCCGGCCTGGCAACCACGAGATCCTGAGTTTGATCCCTGTATAAAAGAAAAAATGAGAGCAACATGGGCAGGAGGTTCTTAGACAGCAGATGAATAAGGAACATACATAAGTATATCAAAACTTAGGGCTCCCTGATTAAAATATTCAGTCAAGTAATGGGCTTCTGCAGGGAATGACAGGAAGGAGTACAAAGGCCCAGTAAATGCATGAAACAACGATGAGCACTGCTGGCCACTGAAATGCTAATTAAAAGAGTAATGAGAGTTCATCTCCCCACAGTAAGACTGCCTATGGCTATTTCATCTTCACAGAGGATTTGAAGAATTCAAATATAATGGGTCCTGGGACTTGCAATAGGGAATATTTTTTAACCTGGAGATCACTTCAGATAGTGTTTACAATGTTTTTTTTATTACACTTAAGTGTATGGGTAGATTTTATTTTCATCTGTATTTACTTATTTCATACAGGGTCTCACTCTACAGCTTAGACTAGCAGTGATTCTCCTGTCTCAGCCTCCACAGTGCTGGGATTACAGGTATGTGCCACCACTCCCGGTTTGGGGTCCAGAACAGCACCCGGGATTCCAAGGCCAGAATGGCATGTGGTGCCAGGTGCCGGGGATCGAGACAGGGTCCTTGCACTTGCCAGGCCAGTACCTAGACTGCTGAGCTATCTCCCCAGCCCTCCTGGTACAATGATTGTATTCATAAGAAAATGTTCTATGCATTTTAAATTATAGTAAATAACTTTGAAGTATTTTACTTAAAGAAATAGCGCTAAATTTATATTTTATCATGCTTTCATATGCGACCATAAAGAGGCTTTCATGTCACTCTCTAGTTCTGGCATGTTACGTATATAAACCTATCTGCAGGTTACAAATTCTGTTAAAAGTATTCATTGGTGGGGCCGGCCAGATAGCTTAGCCAACAACTGAGACTGCGGTGGGCGGTGGCACACACCTCTAATCCCAGCACTTGTGAGGCTGAAAACAGAAGGATGGCTACGAGTTCTGAGCTGTGTAATGAGACGCTGTATCAAATAAATGATTAAGAATACAGTCAAGTTATCTGTACAAAAACAGATGTACACCAAAAAATGTTAAATGAGCAAAATCAGACATTGAGGTTAAGTATCACATGTTTCTTTTTAATATGAGAAAACAAATTCTAAAATAAAGAGCAAATTGGAAGACAGTTTATAGTGAACAATGGATTGATTCTTTAAAAGAGGGAGAAAATCAAGAGATGGAGTGGAGAAGAGAGGGCAAGGTACAACATGAACAGGGAGAAACTGTGACGTTTTCACGTGGAGCAAGTACCTATGAATGATGTAATTAGTTTGTACTCCAAATGCATTAGAGGGAAGGGCTGGGAGAGTGGAATGGGATGTAAGGAAAATGAACAAGGATGTAAGCTTGTACCAACACCCAGAAAGAACATAATCATCAAGTATGACAAAGGTGCATCAATGAAAAAAAGAAAAACAACTTCAGTGCTCACCTGAGTACTCTCCTTAATTCCTGACCGATACTGGCCTGCTCTCTTTGTAGACAGGACGTGCCTCCTCCAAAAGCTGGTGAAGATCCTCACAGCAAGGCGCACCTCCCTGGGACAACAGAGACAGAATCACAGCACATCTGCGCCCCTCTGTGAGAAGTCTCCCCAGGCTGACAGAGGAGCAGAATCCAGAGGCCCTCTCTAGTCTGGTGTAGGCCCAGATGCTCATTCTTCTGCTCCGCTGACCTGAAGCGGCCTCTGGCAAATCAACACCACCATATTCCTAGGACAGCAGACGTGGAAGTACTGGGCAGGTGACTCTTCTCTGAGGTTCTGCCTGAGGTCATCTCCACCTGCTAGCACAGGCAGGCTTCTTATGTTCTGGATCTGCTGACCTGAGTCACACTGCACAGACCAAGACTTTCTGTTCCCTGACACCAAGTACTAGGGGAAAAGGTGCACTGCATGCACCAGGAGTTGACATCTAGGTTGAAGGCATCCTCTGTCCTAGTGCAAGTGTCCCCTCAATGTCCCTCTAGGCCCTTCCCTTGAGTCTGAATGTAGACGTATCAGTCTGCTAAACTGAATCCTCGATTCGAAGACCTTAGCTGGGATGCAGGAGAGCACTCAGAAGTAAAGGATGGGCAGGTTGAGTTCCATCCGTCATGTGTCCTCGGCCCCATAGTCCTGCTTCATTTTTTCTTGTAGCTGGGACAGCCCTTACATCCCCTTTTCCCTGAGGCCTTGAATTTTCGTCAAACACTCCAAGGGTCCACAGAATACCCTATAAAATCAGGAATCTTCTATTAAATTTGTTTGGGGCTTGCCTGGACTCAAGAACATGGACTGGTTTCTATGGTGTCCTAATGCTTCTGGAGGGTAAGGTGCACTCCTGTTTGACTAAGACTGGTGCTTTTCTCAAGGCCTCACTTGCAGAACTTGGGAGGTCACACATGCAGGCACTGTGTTCAGGGCTTGCCAGGACTGATGCTTGTGGTATCAGAGTCCCATATGGGGGCTCCTACTATCCATGTAACCTATTTCTCCCTCTGGAGCCTGAACATGGATCCTCCTGTTAGTTCCTGCACCCATGTTCCCATGAATGTGACCAACAGACTCTGAATTCCAGGTGCCCTGAGTCCAAAGAGTGAAGGGGAATCATCCTGATAAGCCTGACTCTGTGGGGTTCAGGTGTGACCACAGAGATAGATCTGAATTGTGCAGAGAACTTCACCCTCCCCAGAACTTCACCTGGGGTGGGAACAGGTTCACTCTGCTCCCCTCACATGAAGGGCAGCCATCAGGCCCTCCCCTCTCACTAAGGCCAGAGACTCAAGTCAGTGGTTGTCATGCACATACCTTCACGTGGCTGACAGAACCTGCTAAAAGGAGTTATCTCGGGCCACTCTTTCCACCTCAGACCTCAACTGGCTGGTCCCTTAAGCCAAGACACCAGTCATCCTGTGCCAGTAGTAGTGTATTCCTTCTGGACAAAGACTCTGGCAGTGTGGATTTGTAAGACACAAGGCAGTAGTGGAGTGTCCTGGCAGAAGCGTCCCAGGTACAGGGCTGGTAACACAGGCAGGGATGTATTAACTGGGGACGTCTACAATTACCCCAGACCCTCAACCTGACTTAACTGGGCCCGGAGTCTCTATATTGCGCCCACCTGAAGCAAGGGCCTCGGATCCAGGCTTTGAGGCCATGGACTACCTTGAGGCAAGGGAGGTGCTCACTTGAGAATTTTGAATGCCATAGTGCATTGCAGAGAATAAAGACAGGTAGCAAGTATATGCGGGCCTTCTACCTGCTTCTTCTCGCCCTCTCAGCCCCTGAACTTAACGCATCCAGTCACCAGTCCTGTCCTGTGAGCCCACCAGAAGTGCAGACTTCAGGACAAGACTCCAACTCCCAGGGTCCCCTGTGACCAACACAGGCAAGGGCCTTATCCCTAATATTCTGTGCCTCTGTGCTTCAGGGCCCACAGCACAGGAAGATCTGTGTTAGCTGGAGAAGCTCTATGTGAGCAGGGGCTTGAACAGTGTTCCCAGAGCTTTACTTTGAACCCACTAAGCCCTGTCCACTCTGCTTTCTAGACTTGAAGCACACTCGAGAGAAACCTCCAAGATCAAATGCCTGTTTCTCATAGAAATTTCATGCAGAGCTGGGCTAACAACAGAGGCAGGTCTGGGTTACTTTGGGAACCGTATCTCATAGACTCAGCTTCCTCCCTCAGCTCTCCCTTGACTTCCCTGACCACAGGCCATTTTATTGTCCCTGGTGATTGTTATTCCTCAGGAAAAGGATTTGACAAGGATTATCCACTGAAGAGGAAAGTGGTGCTCTAGCTCTGCACTACAGATTCTCTGAGGGTACATCTGGGCTCTCACCTTAAATACTTTCGCATTAGTGCAAGGCTGACGCCACAGGTAAATCTGGATTGCTCCAAGTTCGACTCTCTGGGATGAGGCTTCCTCACGCCTCCCACAACCCTCATCGTGAGCCCTAAGACAGCCCAACCCAGCTCTCTTCCCTCTCCTTACCTGAAGTGCGCAGCTCACACCCGGATCTCCTGTAGCTCTGATGCACAGTGGAGGCAGTGAGGGGGTGTTCTACCTGGGAATGTGCACGGGGTCTCTCAGGTCTGACAGCAGGAACACAAAGAAATTCTTCAGGCTCCCCCCACCATTTTCTAGGGAAAACACCTTGTTGCCTGGCAAAGCCTGTACCCCAGTCCTCTATGCACCTCATTGTGTTCCCCAAGGTCCAAGGCACCATCTCCCTGGGTCCTTTATTTTTTTCCCCTGGGTCTTTTAAAGCTGAAGTACAATTCGGCTTCTGTAGTGATCCAGGGCTGGTGAAACAGGCACATCCAGGGGACCCTTTGAATGTGTAGCACCTCTCTCCTCACCATACATTATATCTTGCTTAATATAACTGGCTCTGTGCACTCTGCCACTCTTACCTGAAGCCGGAACCTCTTAACCCGCCCTCCTGCTTCACCAACTCAATGAGCCCCCATCAGTGGACTCCACATCCAGCAATGTGCCTGGAATCTGACAGCAGAGGAGTCTCCTCAAGTGCCCCAACCTCCCAAGGGACAGAGCCCTGATGCCAATGACAAAACAAGAATGTCTGGATTGCTTGGGACCCTCTTTGGGATGTTCTTACACAATGCCCCTTCAGCTCTGACCTTGCCCCTTGAAAAAGCTGGGCACTTGTCTGAACAAGTGCTATTTCTGAAGGCTGTCCTTAGACGTCTGATGGTGATTAGTTTTCCCAAACCACTGGTGGGCCTGGTCTCCAAAGAACATCGTCCTCAAACAACTGAGGTACCTCGACCTTTGAGTACAATTTTAATTCCTTTGGTGGAATTAATTTCTCTGTTTATTTACCCATTTGGATATTTACTGATTTTGTTGCTTAAAGTGCACCAGTGTCTGTGAGGATTTCACTTGTAATAGATAATGTATGTCATGGAAATATTTCAGTGCACCAAGCTGAAACTTGTAACAGAGAGCATCCTATCATCATGATGCTCTGTACACCTCGAACCTAGCAGCAGTAAGAGAAAATACACGGCAAATCGCATTCCATTTTGTTTGTCCACCTATATACATCACAGCCCCTGGAAGAATGTAGAAAAAATCAAAAGAATGGCCTTTTTCATCTTTCTATATACATTTGTAACCTGGCTGCTGTGCTCTGCCCCAGCAGGCGCTTTAGTCACAATCTAATAATGTCATCTAACACATGATTCAAATATTTGTTGAAGATATATGGCATTATACACAATTCAGGGTTCAGTTCAAAAATTTTTGGTCACTTTAATTCTTTCTTCCTTTTCAAACACATTTTAAATGATGACATCAGGGAGTACAAGTAACCTAAGATCCATATTATATAATCTGTCATTGTGAACATCAATAAATAGTGACCTAATAAATGTAAAATATAAAAAGTATATATATTTGCAAATAACACTCACAATTTAAAATAAGTGCAACATACTAGTTTTAAGATACTCCAAACTTAATCCACATAAACCGTATTAGGCAACTCTGTATCTAGGTTTATTACATACTACACACTCATATTTGTTTACTTCCTGCCCTTTTTGAAATCTGCATCTTTTTATTGTTGTACCCATATTAGATCACTAAATAAACATGTATAATTTCTGTCTTTTCAAACATGCTTATGTCTAAAGGAACTAGGAAAGAGGCTAGAGGGTAAGCACTGTTGTGTCCATTTATCCCTTATAGTTTGAATGTCTTGTGATTGCCCTTGTTTACTTCACGTCTGCAATGAAAGTAAGATAATCCTTAATTAGAAAATGAAAAATAACGAATTCAAGCTTAATTTTATATTGCTTCACGGTTAATAAATACATATATCAAATTTCT